>NC_134699.1:5425432-5525432 GCF_050947455.1 Rhinoderma darwinii | reverse complement strand
ACATGATAGGATTAGATACACAGCTCAGCAGACAGTATCACTGTACTTACCCTCCTCGCTCCTGAATCAAGTGTTTTACATCTCCGGGCGCAGCACTGGATCCTGACGCTATTCAATGTGCTGACGCTAAATGGCATCAGGACCCAGCGCTGAGAACGCATATACAAGTCAATGTGGCTGTCGCTAGCACCGGGGCCCCCTCTGGTGCTAGCGACGTCACTGCATCCGCCCGTGACAGTGCACGGGCTTTAAACTTTAGTGAGCGGGCGGACTGTGGAAGGTGAGCGGCTGCGCACCTTATAGGGAACACTGGTGGCAGCTAGAGGGCATTATACTGTGTGGTGGCAGCTAGAGGGCATTATACTGTGTGGTGGCAGCTGGAGAACATTATACTGTGTGGTGGCAGCTAGAGAACATTATACTGTATGGTGGCAGCTAGAGGGCATTATACTGTGTGGTGGCAGCTAGAGAGCATTATACTGTGTGGTGGCAGCTAGAGAGCATTATACTGTATGGTGGCAGCTAGAGAGCATTATACTGTATGGTGGCAGCTAGAGAACATTATACTGTGTGGTGGCAGCTAGAGGGCATTATACTGTGTGGTGGCAGCTAGAGAGCATTATACTGTGTGGTGGCAGCTAGAGGGCATTATACTGTGTGGTGGCAGCTAGAGAACATTATACTGTGTGGTGGCAGCTAGAGAACATTATACTGTATGGTGGCAGCTAGAGAGCATTATACTGTGTGGTGGCAGCTAGAGGGCATTATACTGTATGGTGGCAGCTAGAGAGCATTATACTGTATGGTGGCAGCTAGAGAACATTATACTGTGTGGTGGCAGCTAGAGGGCATTATACTGTGTGGTGGCAGCTAGAGAGCATTATACTGTGTGGTGGCAGCTAGAGGGCATTATACTGTGTGGTGGCAGCTAGAGAACATTATACTGTGTGGTGGCAGCTAGAGAACATTATACTGTATGGTGGCAGCTAGAGAGCATTATACTGTATGGTGGCAGCTAGAGAGCATTATACTGTGTGGTGGCAGCTAGAGGGCATTATACTGTGTGGTGGCAGCTAGAGGGCATTATACTGTGTGGTGGCAGCTAGAGAGCATTATACTGT
The DNA here is from genome assembly GCF_050947455.1 of Rhinoderma darwinii. NCBI lineage: Eukaryota > Metazoa > Chordata > Amphibia > Anura > Rhinodermatidae > Rhinoderma > Rhinoderma darwinii. The sequence continues at coordinate 5,524,311 of NC_134699.1, read as the reverse complement.
ATGTGTGGTGGCAGCTAGAGAACATTATACTGTATGGTGGCAGCTAGAGAGCATTATACTGTGTGGTGGCAGCTAGAGGGCATTATACTGTGTGGTGGCAGCTAGAGAACATTATACTGTGTGGTGGCAGCTAGAGAACATTATACTGTATGGTGGCAGCTAGAGAACATTATACTGTGTGGTGGCAGCTAGAGAACATTATACTGTATGGTGGCAGCTAGAGAACGTTATACTGTGTGGTGGCAGCTAGAGATCATTATACTGTGTGGTGGCAGCTAGAGAACATTATACTGTGTGGTGGCAGCTAGAGAACATTATACTGTGTGGTGGCAGCTAGAGAACGTTATACTGTGTGGTGGCAGCTAGAGATCATTATACTGTGTGGTGGCAGCTAGAGAACATTATACTGTGTGGTGGCAGCTAGAGGGCATTATACTGTATGGTGGCAGCTAGAGAACATTATACTGTGTGGTGGCAGCTAGAGAACATTATACTGTGTGGTGGCAGCTAGAGAACATTATACTGTGTGGTGGCAGCTAGAGGGCATTATACTGTATGGTGGCAGCTAGAGAACATTATACTGTGTGGTGGCAGCTAGAGAACATTATACTGTGTGGTGGCAGCTAGAGAACATTATACTGTATGTGTGGTGGCAGCTAGAGAACATTATACTGTATGGTGGCAGCTAGAGAACATTATACTGTGTGGTGGCAGCTAGAGAACATTATACTGTATGGTGGCAGCTAGAGAACATTATACTGTGTGGTGGCAGCTAGAGAACATTATACTGTGTGGTGGCAGCTAGAGAACATTATACTGTATGGTGGCAGCTAGAGAACATTATACTGTATGGTGGCAGCTAGAGAACATTATACTGTATGGTGGCAGCTAGAGAACATTATACTGTGTGGTGGCAGCTAGAGGGCATTATACTGTGTGGTGGCAGCTAGAGGGCATTATACTGTATGGTGGCAGCTGGAGAACATTATACTGTATGGTGGCAGCTAGAGAGCATTATACTGTGTGGTGGCAGCTAGAGAACATTATACTATGTGGTGGCAGCTAGAGAACCTTATACTGTATGGTGGCAGCTGGAGAACATTATACTGTATGTGTGGTGGCAGCTAGAGAACATTATACTGTGTGGTGGCAGCTAGAGAACATTATACTGTGTGGTGGCAGCTAGAGAACATTATACTGTGTGGTGGCAGCTAGAGGGCATTATACTGTGTGGTGGCAGCTAGAGAACATTATACTGTGTGGTGGCAGCTAGAGAACATTATACTGTATGGTGGCAGCTGGAGAACATTATACTGTGTGGTGGCAGCTGGAGAACATTATACTGTATGGTGGCAGCTAGAGAGCATTATACTGTGTGGTGGCAGCTAGAGAACATTATACTATGTGGTGGCAGCTAGAGAACCTTATACTGTATGGTGGCAGCTGGAGAACATTATACTGTATGTGTGGTGGCAGCTAGAGAACATTATACTGTGTGGTGGCAGCTAGAGAACATTATACTGTGTGGTGGCAGCTAGAGAACATTATACTGTATGGTGGCAGCTAGAGAGCATTATACTGTGTGGTGGCAGCTAGAGAGCATTATACTGTATGGTGGCAACTAGAGAGCATTATACTGTGTGGTGGCAGCTAGAGAGCATTATACTGTATGGTGGCAGCTAGAGAGCATTATACTGTGTGGTGGCAGCTAGAGGGCATTATACTGTGTGGTGGCAGCTAGAGAGCATTATACTGTATGGTGGCAGCTAGAGAACATTATACTGTGTGGTGGCAGCTAGAGGGCATTATACTGTGTGGTGGCAGCTAGAGATCATTATACTGTGTGGTGGCAGCTAGACGGCATTATACTGTGTGGTGGCAGCTAGAGGGCATTATACTGTGTGGTGAAAGCTAGAGAACATTATACTGTATGTGTGGTGGCAGCTAGAGAGCATTATACTGTATGGTGGCAGCTAGAGAACATTATACTGTATGGTGGCAGCTAGAGAACATTATACTGTGTGGTGGCAGCTAGAGAACATTATACTGTATGGTGGCAGCTAGAGAACATTATACTGTATGGTGGCAGCTGGAGAACATTATACTGTGTGGTGGCAGCTAGAGAACCTTATACTGTATGTGTGGTGGCAGCTAGAGAGCATTATACTGTATGGTGGCAGCTGGAGAACATTATACTGTGTGGTGGCAGCTGGAGAACATTATACTGTGTGGTGGCAGCTAGAGATCATTATACTGTGTGGTGGCAGCTGGAGAACATTATACTGTGTGGTGGCAGCTGGAGAACATTATACTGTGTGGTGGCAGCTAGAGGGCATTATTCTGTATGTGTGGTGGCAGCTAGAGAGCATTATACTGTGTGGTGGCAGCTAGAGATCATTATACTGTGTGGTGGCAGCTAGAGAACATTATACTGTATGGTGGCAGCTAGAGGGCATTATACTGTGTGGTGGCAGCTAGAGGGCATTATACTGTGTGGTGGCAGCTAGAGAACATTATACTGTGTGGTGGCAGCTAGAGGGCATTATACTGTGTGGTGAAAGCTAGAGAACATTATACTGTATGTGTGGTGGCAGCTAGAGAACATTATACTGTATGGTGGCAGCTAGAGGGCATTATACTGTGTGGTGGCAGCTAGAGGGCATTATACTGTGTGGTGGCAGCTAGAGAACATTATACTGTGTGGTGGCAGCTAGAGAACATTATACTGTGTGGTGGCAGCTAGAGAACATTATACTGTGTGGTGGCAGCTAGAGAGCATTATACTGTGTGGTGGCAGCTAGAGGGCATTATACTGTGTGGTGGCAGCTAGAGAACATTATACTGTGTGGTGGCAGCTAGAGGGCATTATACTGTGTGGTGGCAGCTAGAGGGCATTATACTGTGTGGTGGCAGCTAGAGGGCATTATACTGTGTGGTGGCAGCTAGAGAGCATTATACTGTGTGGTGGCAGCTAGAGAGCATTATACTGTATGGTGGCAGCTAGAGAACATTATACTGTGTGGTGGCAGCTAGAGGGCATTATACTGTGTGGTGGCAGCTAGAGATCATTATACTGTGTGGTGGCAGCTAGACGGCATTATACTGTGTGGTGGCAGCTAGAGGGCATTATACTGTGTGGTGAAAGCTAGAGAACATTATACTGTATGTGTGGTGGCAGCTAGAGAGCATTATACTGTATGGTGGCAGCTAGAGAACATTATACTGTATGGTGGCAGCTAGAGAACATTATACTGTGTGGTGGCAGCTAGAGAACATTATACTGTATGGTGGCAGCTAGAGAACATTATACTGTATGGTGGCAGCTGGAGAACATTATACTGTGTGGTGGCAGCTAGAGAACCTTATACTGTATGGTGGCAGCTGGAGAACATTATACTGTGTGGTGGCAGCTGGAGAACATTATACTGTGTGGTGGCAGCTAGAGATCATTATACTGTGTGGTGGCAGCTGGAGAACATTATACTGTGTGGTGGCAGCTGGAGAACATTATACTGTATGGTGGCAGCTAGAGGGCATTATTCTGTATGTGTGGTGGCAGCTAGAGAGCATTATACTGTGTGGTGGCAGCTAGAGATCATTATACTGTGTGGTGGCAGCTAGAGAACATTATACTGTATGGTGGCAGCTAGAGGGCATTATACTGTGTGGTGGCAGCTAGAGGGCATTATACTGTGTGGTGGCAGCTAGAGAACATTATACTGTGTGGTGGCAGCTAGAGGGCATTATACTGTGTGGTGAAAGCTAGAGAACATTATACTGTATGTGTGGTGGCAGCTAGAGAACATTATACTGTATGGTGGCAGCTAGAGGGCATTATACTGTGTGGTGGCAGCTAGAGGGCATTATACTGTGTGGTGGCAGCTAGAGAACATTATACTGTGTGGTGGCAGCTAGAGGGCATTATACTGTGTGGTGGCAGCTAGAGGGCATTATACTGTGTGGTGGCAGCTAGAGGGCATTATACTGTGTGGTGGCAGCTAGAGAGCATTATACTGTATGGTGGCAGCTAGAGGGCATTATACTGTGTGGTGGCAGCTAGAGGGCATTATACTGTGTGGTGGCAGCTAGAGGGCATTATACTGTGTGGTGGCAGCTAGAGGGCATTATACTGTGTGGTGGCAGCTAGAGGGCATTATACTGTGTGGTGGCAGCTAGAGGGCATTATACTGTGTGGTGGCAGCTAGAGAACATTATACTGTGTGGTGGCAGCTAGAGGGCATTATACTGTGTGGTGGCAGCTAGAGGGCATTATACTGTGTGGTGGCAGCTAGAGGGCATTATACTGTGTGGTGGCAGCTAGAGAGCATTATACTGTATGGTGGCAGCTAGAGGGCATTATACTGTGTGGTGGCAGCTAGAGGGCATTATACTGTGTGGTGGCAGCTAGAGGGCATTATACTGTGTGGTGGCAGCTAGAGGGCATTATACTGTGTGGTGGCAGCTAGAGGGCATTATACTGTGTGGTGGCAGCTAGAGAGCATTATACTGTATGGTGGCAGCTAGAGGGCATTATACTGTGTGGTGGCAGCTAGAGGGCATTATACTGTATGGTGGCAGCTAGAGGGCATTATACTGTGTGGGCTGAACGGGGTGTGTATGGGCGGGGACTTAGTGGGATTAGAGGTGTGGTTTAAATGAAAAAATGTGTCCCTCTTGTGATGCTTGAAAGTTGGGAGCTAGAACTGCTGCGACCCCTATAGCTACGCCCCTGAATCCTGATCACCGAGGCCCAGAGCTGCAGAAAATAATGTCTATCCTGCCAGGGGCGTAACTAGAGGGGGAGGGCAGAGGTGGCAGATATACCCGGGCCCTGGTGCTCTGCGGATTCTTATATCCCCCAGAGGGTCATTCTGGTTTATGATCGTATTAACTAATCATTCCAATGTGGAGATATCATCGGTTTATATGATTGTCTCCTCTACTTCAACTTCCCTATGTCAACACTTCCTGTCAGATACTCTGTTATACCAGCTTTTTCATAGGGAATTTATGTGGATCCAAATCAATGTAGGTATTAAGGTCGCTGCACACGTATACATACACAAAGATTCCCCTGCATCTATACACTCACATAAATACATACAAATGCAGACATACGTGTACACAGAAATACCCAAATACATATAACATACACCAATATATATATATATATACACGCACAAACAAAAATATACATTCACACCCTCAGAAATATACATAAATGCGAATACAAACAATATACACAACTATACACATAAATATACAGACATCTATCCTTACACATATATACATTTTTACAAATACATATATGCTCCATTATAGACACATACACAAACCTATACATAAACACACTCGGTAATATACATACAAACAGCATACACACACACACACACATATATATACACACACACATACACACACACATACACACACACACATATATATACATATATATACACACACACACACACACATATATATACACACACTCACACATATATACACACACACACACACACACATATATATACATATAGACTAAATCATTTATAAATCTACATACAACCACCTATATACACAGATACACACATACACCATGTACATACACAGGCCACAAGGAGAAGTGCGCCCCCTGCTGTCCACTTGTGTTACATTCTGTAATGACAACAGTCAGGGCAGTGCTGTGTCCCCCACCTGCACTCATGGTTTGGGGGATGCATCCTGGAATTTGGGGTACAAGTGCTCAGCATGATCAATGTCATGGGGGATGGGTTTGACCTTGTCACTCCACCCCCTCCCTTTTATTCCTCTTATGACGTTCATCATTTTGGATGGAGTTACCCTTGAACAAACTCTTCTCAGTAGGAGGACCTAAAAGTAGAACTGGCCGACATTCTAAAACTTTTTCTTTCTGTACCGCCATGGTGCAGCAATCAGATCTCTCCGCAGAGATGGCCGCACTCGCCGGCGATAAAAGCTGGGAGCGTTCGTCAAGCATCTGAGTAAAGCGCGTGTGGCAGGTCATTACCGAGACCCACATTTGTGAGAGGAGGATATTCTGATCTGGTTTGTAGCACGGCTCAGCATAATCTCCGCCGTTCCCTCAATCTGCGCTCAGACATTTATAGATGCCCAGCCAGATCCAAAAAGCTGGCAGACTGCACAATAGCAAGCTGGTATCAGGGCGAGGAGGATAAAAATAGCGCCGATCTGTCCGCCCTCTTCAAACAATGAACAGATTTGTAAAACATTAAGGGACATTCGGCTGTCGCCTTCCCAACAACCGAAAAATCCTCAATAATGTGGAAGATTGTTCAGTACTACGGAATAATACAGATAGTGAGAATTACACCCAGTATACAGGACAGGAGAAGTGGTACTGTGCAGTGTCCATATATACAGAATAATACAGATAGTGAGAATTACACCCAGTATACAGGACAGGAGAAGTGGTACTGTGCAGTGTCCATATATACAGAATAATACAGATACTGAGAATTACACCCAGTATACAGGACAGGAGAAGTGGTACTGTGCAGTGTATATATATATATATATATAGAATAATACAGATACTGAGAATTACACCCAGTGTACAGGACAGGAGAAGTGGTACCGTGCAGTGTATATATACAGAATAATACAGATACAGAGAATTACCCCCAGTATACAGGACAGGAGACGTGGTACTATGCAGTGTGTATATATACACAGAATAATACAGATACTGAGAATTACACCCAGTGTACAGGACAGGAGAAGTGGTACCGTGCAGTGTATATATACAGAATAATACAGATACTGAGAATTACCCCCAGTATACAGGACAGGAGAAGTGGTACTGTGCAGTGTCCATATATACAGAATAATACAGATACTGAGAATTACACCCAGTGTACAGGACAGGAGAAGTGGTACCGTGCAGTGTATATATACAGAATAATACAGATACTGAGAATTACCCCCAGTATACAGGACAGGAGAAGTGGTACTGTGCAGTGTCCATATATACAGAATAATACAGATACTGAGAATTACACCCAGTATACAGGACAGGAGAAGTGGTACTGTGCAGTGTCCATATATACAGAATAATACAGATACTGAGCATTACACCCAGTATACAGGACAGGAGAAGTGGTACTGTGCAGTGTCCATATATACAGAATAATACAGATACTGAGAATTACACCCAGTATACGGGACAGGAGAAGTGGTACTGTGAAGTGTATATATATACAGAATAATACAGATACTGAGAATTACACCCAGTATACGGGACAGGAGAAGTAGTACTGTGCAGTGTCCATATATACAGAATAATACAGATACTGAGAATTACACCCAGTATACGGGACAGGAGAAGTGGTACTGTGCAGTGTCCATATATACAGAATAATACAGATACTGAGAATTACACCCAGTATACAGGACAGGAGAAGTTGTACTGCGCAGTGTATATATATACAGAATAATACAGATACTGAGAATTACACCCAGTATACAGGACAGGAGAAGTGGTACTGTGCAGTGTCCATATATACAGAATAATACAGATACTGAGCATTACACCCAGTATACAGGACAGGAGAAGTGGTACTGTGCAGTGTATATATATATATATACAGAATAATACAGATACTGAGAATTACACCCAGTATGCAGGACAGGAGAAGTGGTACTGTGCAGTGTCCATATATACAGAATAATACAGATACTGAGAATTACACCCAGTATACAGGACAGGAGAAGTGGTACTGTGTAGTGTCCATATATACAGAATAATACAGATACTGAGAATTACACCCAGTATACAGGACAGGAGAAGTGGTACTGTGCAGTGTCCATATATACAGAATAATACAGATACTGAGAATTACACCCAGTATACAGGACAGGAGAAGTGGTGCTGTGCAGTGTCCATATATACAGAATAATACAGATACTGAGCATTACACCCAGTATACAGGACAGGAGAAGTGGTACTGTGCAGTGTATATATATACAGAATAATACAGATACTGAGAATTACACCCAGTATACAGGACAGGAGAAGTGGTACTGTGCAGTGTCCATATATACAGAATAATACAGATACTGAGCATTACACCCAGTATACAGGACAGGAGAAGTGGTACTGTGCAGTGTATATATATACAGAATAATACAGATACTGATAATTACACCCAGTATACAGGACAGGAGAAGTGGTACTGTGCAGTGTATATATATACAGAATAATACAGATACTGAGAATTACACCCAGTATACAGGACAGGAGAAGTGGTACTGTGCAGTGTCCATATATACAGAATAATACAGATACTGAGAATTACACCCAGTATACAGGACAGGAGAAGTGGTACTGTGCAGTGTCCATATATACAGAATAATACAGATACTGAGAATTACACCCAGTATACAGGACAGGAGGAGCGGTACTGTGCAGTGTATATATATATACAGAATAATACAGATACTGAGAATTACACCCAGTATACAGGACAGGAGAAGTGGTACTGTGCAGTGTCCATATATACAGAATAATACAGATACTGAGAATTACACCCAGTATACAGGACAGGAGAAGTGGTACTGTGCAGTGTCTATATATACAGAATAATACAGATACTGAGAATTACACCCAGTATACAGGACAGGAGGAGTGGTACTGTGCAGTGTCTATATATACAGAGTAATACAGATACTGAGAATTACACCCAGTATACAGGACAGGAGACGTGGTACTGTGCAGTGTCCATATATACAGAATAATACAGATACTGAGAATTACACCCAGTATACAGGACAGGAGAAGTGGTACTGTGCAGTGTCCATATATACAGAATATGTTTGGTGTCACGTTGTGGATCTCGGGGTGACGTCTTTAGAACGTCTCGAGCTTTTGTTTGAAGTTTCACCTACACTTTACAAGACGTATTTCAGAAAAAATAAAAAAAAAGTTTCGTTGCTAAGGAGCAAACATTTCCTGGAGACACAAATTGAATGTAACGTCTCGCAGTCTGTACTTTTCCAATCCATTGTGAACTCTTTATAAATATTCAGCTTCCCCTCGTTTTGACTTCTGACGGTTTTCAGCCGCAATGATTGAGATTTGTTGAGCTCGGCAGCCATGACACTGAACGAGGCTTTACACAGCGGCGGCCGTGTTTCCGTATCGCCATATGTACGATACGTTTCTTTCTCGTGTCGCTGTTGGGTGGATAATTTTAAAATATTGAACTTCATAAAATAGTCTCGACTTGCCTTGGAGGATTATGACCCGTCTTACGCTGCGTAGATGGCCGCCATTTTTATTCTTCTCTCAAATATCTGACATCAGTTGAACCGTGAAAATGATCCCCAAAAAAAGAGCAGGGATCATTAATATTACTCCAGCAGCCAATGGGAGGAATGATTTCAGGATCTCTGCTTGCTGTCACTAAATAGGAATACTCTTGTTCAAATTCAGAGGCTGACCATCCATACAGAGCTACTACTTCTCACAGCTGAAGGTTTGTTACAATTGTATCCAGTTTAGACAATCCTCACTGAGCTAAAGACATCAGTAGCACAAATCTCTCTCTGGTCCTGGTTGTTTGTTACAATGTATCAGTGCAGGGAAAATGTATCAGTCCAGAGTCCAAGCTGTTTAGCTCACAGAGGATCTTCTAGACTGGATACAATTATAACAAACCCTCAGCTGTGAGAAGTATTTGGTCTGTACTGGTTTTCAGCCTGTAAACAAGAAGGTTCCCATTCAGTGACAGTAAGCAGAGATTGTGAAAATGGCGAAGACGTGAAAGAGAGATCAAGGTGATGTGACATTTTTTTTCCATTGCGTTTTGTATGGCTGTGATGCTTTATAGAGAAATGCGCTGGCGCCAAAGCTCGCAATCGCACAGGGGGTCACGATTGGTTAAAATTATTGTGCACGAAATTTGTTGTTTTATATAGATAAATTTGCGCCATCTTCCTCGCATTGGAGGAAAATGATTCTATACTATCGAAAAGGTGGATTAAACACAATAAAGGCGGTATTCGCCATCCGTAAGTACTTGGAGTAAATCGGCCTGTACCTTTTACTTATGGGGTATGCAAATTATATGTAAATTAAGCTGTGCCCCTCCCCCGTGGTCTGCCCCTCCTCCATTTATAGTACAATGTATATAAAATCTACCATCAGCCTCCAGACGTGTAAATAGAATCGCGGTGCCCGCGCGAAGCAAAGCAACATCGTAGATTCTGCCTCCATTTTGTCGCAGCCTCGAAATCGTTAATTGAGGTTTTGTTATTTTTTTTTTACTTCAGAGAAGAAATGTACAACTTGTACTTTTGTTTAGTAGTTCGGTTCGTCAGCTGGTATTAAAAACGAAGAAAACAGCGTAGGCGGGAATCCTAGGGTGTTTTTTTTCATGCACAAACATGTGCTGTGTGGAACTGAAGCGACTGCTCTCCCAAAAAAAACGGCGCTGCCTCCGACAGACGTATGAAATGAGCAGAGCTGATACCTGCGGCTGCGGCAGACAAGCAGCGTCCTCCACGGAGCTATTGTGCGGGCTGACGCAGGGTCACGACACCTGACACAGCAAAATGTCCTCTGTATGGGCTACAACAAGATGGTAGCTGACCGCCGAACACTAGGGACATGTCAGTAAGTGGTTTTTTTCCCGTTAAAACAGTTTCTTTATAATCAGGGTACTTGTATGATGTCATAGCAAAGCTGAACTTGTATACGGTAAACGCCCCTCGAAATGCCAGATGAAGTAAGCCCCGCCCCTTTATAGGGTTTTTTCATGTTTTTATAAATAAAGTTATTTGAAACCAGCCCGTAATATGCTCGGACTATATACAGTGGATATTGCGCAGTAGGACTTCACATAACTCGCCCTGGACGTACAGGATCAAAACAAAGACCTTGTGACCGTAACATTAATCAACACGTATCGGCGTTTCAGAATGTCACGCGCTCATTTCAATTAGCTTTATTTATAAAACAAAAATGGAAAACCCCTTTAAGGGCTGTAAACCCAGAATACAAAGGCAAATTGGCTACAACAAAATGGCAGCTGACAGGAGGATCTCGCCTCCCCCATCTACTAATTGACTAATATTAACATCTTTTGTGGTATATCGTCATCACTTGTTTATCCGTTTTATTTGTTTTTTTTACCTCATTTTTACTTGTATCGTAGAATATATACATTGCTTCCAGGAAACCATCAGCAAGTTGCTGTTGACGGATCCATCATTCTTATATGTCTCTGTGTAGTACATTGAGTGCAGAATGCTGCCCTACAATAAATAGACTATGAGTTGGTGGCTTTCAACTCATAAACACCCTCCGTTGCCGCACTCATTAACCCATGAATGACCAATACATGCATTTGGTATCATGTGAATTAGATTTTATGGCTGTGCATGTTTTAATGAGCTTCAGCTCTTCTGAGGGTAATGAGTTGAACTATCCTGGGTAGACACACAAGCCATAATTAGAATAATCCATAATCAGCAGCTTGCCTACTTGCTGATGGTTTCCAATAGAAAATAGGAGCTTTTATGACAGGAGTAGCGCTGTTCTTTTACTGAGCGGAGCAGTGCCTACAGTTTAGGCATCAGAGGTCAGGCCCGCTCCATTCAGACATTGACGGGTATCTAATCAATATGTCAGCAATGCTTATGGTGGGGAACCCCAATTTTCCCTGGTTTGTCGCTACAAGGGTGAAAATAAAAAAACTTCATTAGCGATTGGTGCTTCTTTCGCCTGATTCACAATTTTTTTTGTCCGATCCACTAAGCTAGACATTCGCCAAAATTACGCCACTGTCAGGAGGGGGCGCTAATCCATCAGTCAGTGGGCGCAACTAGCGAATCAATTTCCTTATTGTCTATGTCAAAGTTTCCTTCCAAAGCGATTGGACAGATACCTCACCAGCCGCGGAGGGGGCTGCGCCATTTCTGTTAGTGATCACGTTTTTTCAAAAACCAGGTTACCGCCATGTGACCCGGATGGCGTTGAACGGCGGTTTAAGTTTTCCATCCTATTTCATGACAGAATGGCTGATGTAACGAGACTTTGGCGTAAGGACCATCACTCGATTCTACACGGCTCTTCTCAGTTGCGCAAAGTTTTGATCATTTCGGAGCATTGAGACGCACACATTACCTTCTCGCAATATGGCAACCGACCGTTACGTTTGTTTATATTCCTGCCAATCACAGAAAAAGAAAAAACGTGAAGCGTGTGGCGCCGCGCTGACGGATCGCGAGCGTGCAGGAGGGAAACCGCAAGGATCTGAAATTGAGTTGATCCCGCATCACAGCGATCGATTCTGATCCTGTTACAGAGCTGCCATTTAGGCGATTCTCTAAAATATTCTAGAAGTTTGACCCTTTCCTGCACTGAGATGACGGGAATGTCCGGTCCTGGCCATTTAACCCCTTAGGCTTCATAGAGAGAGGATGTCACCGGCAAATCGCTGTAAAATTACGGGATTACTGCGACCATTGACTGAAAATACGCTGTATGGTCCTTGTCTTAATCATTGCGATCACTAGAGATCACAGGATTAATACAGAAGGGGTGGAGCTTCATCTATTGAATCACTATGAGTACAGGCAGCCCGGGTCCTTTGAAGCCCCCCGGGACTGTCCTGTGATAATGCCTGTTAGGACATACACTATATGGAGAAAAGTACCCCCCGCCCACCGGGGTTTCCATGAGTCCATCTCCCCAGGGTGTATAACATCGGGCGCTCGCCCTGCAGTGACTTTACAGACATTAGTGGTAGAACGGGTCGTTGTACGGAGATCAGTGACTTCCAGCGCGGTCCTGTAATAGGACGTCACCGGTGTAACAAGTCAGTTCCGGAAATGTCCTCCCTCCTAGATATTTCACCATCAACTGTGACTGATATTATTGTAAAGTGGAAGGAACTGCAGCAACTCAGCCACGAAGTGCAGACCACGTAAAGATACCGAGCGGGGGGCCGAGTGCTGAGGAGCAAGTGCAGAAAAGTCACCAACACCCCGCTGACTCCATAACTGCAGAGTACAGACCTCCTCTGGTATTAACATCCGCACTGTGCCCGGGAGCTTCATAGCCGAGCATCACCAAGGGTCAGACAGAGGGGTGAAAAGCTGCCGCCTGGAGCTCGGGAGCAGCGTGTTCTGTGGAGTGACGCTTCCCTATATGACGTGTTCTGCGGAGTGACGCTTCCCTATATGACGTGTTCTGTGGAGTGACGCTTCCCTATATGACGTGTTCTGTGGAGTGACGCTTCTCTATATGGCGTGTTCTGTGGAGTGACGCTTCTCTATGTGACGTGTTCTGTGGAGTGACGCTTCTCTATATGACGTGTTCTGTGGAGTGACGCTTCTCTATGTGACGTGTTCTGTGGAGTGACGCTTCTCTATGTGACGTGTTCTGTGGAGTGACGCTTCTCTATATGATGTGTTCTGTGGAGTGACGCTTCTCTATGTGACGTGTTCTGTGGAGTGACGCTTCTCTATGTGGCGTGTTCTGTGGAGTGACGCTTCTCTATGTGACGTGTTCTGTGGAGTGACGCTTCTCTATGTGACGTGTTCTGTGGAGTGACGCTTCTCTATGTGACGTGTTCTGTGGAGTGACGCTTCTCTATGTGACGTGTTCTGTGGAGTGACGCTTCTCTATGTGACGTGTTCTGTGGAGTGACGCTTCTCTATGACGTGTTCTGTGGAGTGACGCTTCTCTATATGACGTGTTCTGTGGAGTGACGCTTCTCTATGTGGCGTGTTCTGTGGAGTGACGCTTCCCTATATGACGTGTTCTGTGGAGTGACGCTTCTCTATATGACGTGTTCTGTGGAGTGACGCTTCTCTATATGACGTGTTCTGTGGAGTGACGCTTCTCTATGTGACGTGTTCTGTGGAGTGACGCTTCTCTATATGATGTGTTCTGTGGAGTGACGCTTCTCTATGTAACGTGTTCTGTGGAGTGACGCTTCTCTATGTGACGTGTTCTGTGGAGTGACGCTTCTCTATGTGGCGTGTTCTGTGGAGTGACGCTTCTCTATGTGGCGTGTTCTGTGGAGTGACGCTTCTCTATGACGTGTTCTGTGGAGTGACGCTTCTCTATGTGACGTGTTCTGTGGAGTGACGCTTCTCTATGTGACGTGTTCTGTGGAGTGACGCTTCTCTATATGACGTGTTCTGTGGAGTGACGCTTCTCTATATGACGTGTTCTGTGGAGTGACGCTTCTCTATGTGACGTGTTCTGTGGAGTGACGCTTCTCTATGTGACGTGTTCTGTGGAGTGACGCTTCTCTATGTGACGTGTTCTGTGGAGTGACGCTTCTCTATGTGACGTGTTCTGTGGAGTGACGCTTCTCTATGTGACGTGTTCTGTGGAGTGACGCTTCTCTATGTGACGTGTTCTGTGGAGTGACGCTTCTCTATGTGACGTGTTCTGTGGAGTGACGCTTCTCTATGTGACGTGTTCTGTGGAGTGACGCTTCTCTATGTGACGTGTTCTGTGGAGTGACGCTTCTCTATATGACGTGTTCTGTGGAGTGACGCTTCTCTATGTGACGTGTTCTGTGGAGTGACGCTTCTCTATGTGACGTGTTCTGTGGAGTGACGCTTCTCTATGACGTGTTCTGTGGAGTGACGCTTCTCTATATGACGTGTTCTGTGGAGTGACGCTTCTCTATGTGGCGTGTTCTGTGGAGTGACGCTTCTCTATGTGACGTGTTCTGTGGAGTGACGCTTCTCTATCTGACGTGTTCTGTGGAGTGACGCTTCTCTATGTGACGTGTTCTGTGGAGTGACGCTTCTCTATGTGACGTGTTCTGTGGAGTGACGCTTCCCTATATGACGTGTTCTGTGGAGTGACGCTTCTCTATATGACGTGTTCTGTGGAGTGACGCTTCTCTATGTGGCGTGTTCTGTGGAGTGACGCTTCTCTATGTGACGTGTTCTGTGGAGTGACGCTTCTCTATGTGGCGTGTTCTGTGGAGTGACGCTTCTCTATGTGGCGTGTTCTGTGGAGTGACGCTTCTCTATGTGACGTGTTCTGTGGAGTGACGCTTCCCTATATGACGTGTTCTGTGGAGTGACGCTTCTCTATATGACGTGTTCTGTGGAGTGACGCTTCTCTATGTGACGTGTTCTGTGGAGTGACGCTTCTCTATGTGACGTGTTCTGTGGAGTGACGCTTCTCTATATGATGTGTTCTGTGGAGTGACGCTTCTCTATGTGACGTGTTCTGTGGAGTGACGCTTCTCTATGTGACGTGTTCTGTGGAGTGACGCTTCTCTATGTGACGTGTTCTGTGGAGTGACGCTTCTCTATGTGACGTGTTCTGTGGAGTGACGCTTCTCTATGTGACGTGTTCTGTGGAGTGACGCTTCTCTATATGACGTGTTCTGTGGAGTGACGCGTCTCTCTATGTGACGTGTTCTGTGGAGTGACGCTTCTCTATATGACGTGTTCTGTGGAGTGACGCTTCTCTATGTGACGTGTTCTGTGGAGTGACGCTTCTCTATGTGACGTGTTCTGTGGAGTGACGCTTCTCTATGTGACGTGTTCTGTGGAGTGACGCTTCTCTATATGACGTGTTCTGTGGAGTGACGCTTCTCTATGTGACGTGTTCTGTGGAGTGACGCTTCTCTATGTGACGTGTTCTGTGGAGTGACGCTTCTCTATGTGACTTGTTCTGTGGAGTGACGCTTCTCTATGTGACGTGTTCTGTGGAGTGACGCTTCTCTATGTGACGTGTTCTGTGGAGTGACGCTTCTCTATGTGACGTGTTCTGTGGAGTGACGCTTCTCTATATGACGTGTTCTGTGGAGTGACGTGTCTCTCTATGTGACGTGTTCTGTGGAGTGACGCTTCTCTATATGACGTGTTCTGTGGAGTGACGCTTCTCTATATGACGTGTTCTGTGGAGTG
Organism: Rhinoderma darwinii; assembly: GCF_050947455.1. Taxonomy (NCBI): domain Eukaryota; kingdom Metazoa; phylum Chordata; class Amphibia; order Anura; family Rhinodermatidae; genus Rhinoderma; species Rhinoderma darwinii. Next base: position 5,508,381 of record NC_134699.1, on the reverse strand, counting down.
ACGCTTCTCTATGTGACGTGTTCTGTGGAGTGACGCTTCTCTATGTGACGTGTTCTGTGGAGTGACGCTTCTCTATGTGACGTATTCTGTGGAGTGACGCTTCTCTATGTGACGTGTTCTGTGGAGTGACGCTTCTCTATGTGACGTGTTCTGTGGAGTGACGCTTCTCTATATGACGTGTTCTGTGGAGTGACGCTTCTCTATGTGACGTGTTCTGTGGAGTGACGCTTCTCTATGTGACGTGTTCTGTGGAGTGACGCTTCTCTATGTGACGTGTTCTGTGGAGTGACGCTTCTCTATGTGACGTGTTCTTTGGAGTGACGCTTCTCTATATGACGTGTTCTGTGGAGTGACGCTTCTCTATGTGACGTGTTCTGTGGAGTGACTCTTCTCTATGTAACGTGTTCTGTGGAGTGACGCTTCTCTATGTGACGTGTTCTGTGGAGTGACGCTTCTCTATGTGGCGTGTTCTGTGGAGTGACGCTTCTCTATGTGGCGTGTTCTGTGGAGTGACGCTTCTCTATGACGTGTTCTGTGGAGTGACGCTTCTCTATGTGACGTGTTCTGTGGAGTGACGCTTCTCTATGTGACGTGTTCTGTGGAGTGACGCTTCTCTATATGACGTGTTCTGTGGAGTGACGCTTCTCTATGTGACGTGTTCTGTGGAGTGACGCTTCTCTATGTGACGTATTCTGTGGAGTGACGCTTCTCTATGTGACGTATTCTGTGGAGTGACGCTTCTCTATGTGACGTGTTCTGTGGAGTGACGCTTCTCTATGTGACGTGTTCTGTGGAGTGACGCTTCTCTATGTGACGTGTTCTGTGGAGTGACGCTTCTCTATATGACGTGTTCTGTGGAGTGACGCTTCTCTATGTGACGTATTCTGTGGAGTGACGCTTCTCTATGTGACGTGTTCTGTGGAGTGACGCTTCTCTATGTGACGTGTTCTGTGGAGTGACGCTTCTCTATATGACGTGTTCTGTGGAGTGACGCTTCTCTATGTGACGTGTTCTGTGGAGTGACGCTTCTCTATGTGACGTGTTCTGTGGAGTGACGCTTCTCTATGTGACGTGTTCTGTGGAGTGACGCTTCTCTATGTGGCGTGTTCTGTGGAGTGACGCTTCTCTATGACGTGTTCTGTGGAGTGACGCTTCTCTATATGACGTGTTCTGTGGAGTGACGCTTCTCTATGTGATGTGTTCTGTGGAGTGACGCTTCTCTATGTGACGTGTTCTGTGGAGTGACGCTTCTCTATGTGACGTGTTCTGTGGAGTGACGCTTCTCTACGTGACGTGTTCTGTGGAGTGACGCTTCTCTATATGACGTGTTCTGTGGAGTGACGCTTCTCTATATGACGTGTTCTGTGGAGTGACGCTTCTCTATCTGATGTGTTCGGCCCTTTCCCAGTGCACAAGGTCCATAAGGACATGGTTGGTTGGTTGGCTCGATGGTTGGTCGGTTGGTTGGTTGGTCGGCTGGTTGGTTGGTCGGTTGGTTGGTTCGATGGTTGGTCAGTTGGTTGGTTGGTGGTTCGATGGCTGGTCGGTTGGTTGGCTGGCTGGTTGGTCGGCTGGCTTGTTGGTTGGTTGGTTGGTCGGCTGGCTGGCTGGCTGGCTGGCTGGTTGGTCGGCTGGCTGGTTGGTCGGCTGGCTGGTTGGTTGGTCGGCTGGTTAGTTCGATGGCTTGTCAGTTGGTTGGTTGGTCGGCCGGTTGGTCAGTTGGTTGGCCGGAAGGTTGGTTGGTTGGTTGCTTGGCTGGTTGGTTGGTTGGTTGGGTAAGTTTGGGGTGGAAGAACTTGACCGGCCGCACAGAGTCTTGACCTCACCCCATCCAACACTTTTGAGATGAACTAGAACGGAGATTACGAGCCCGGCCCCCTCCCCCAACATCAGTGTCTGACCTCACAAATAATTTTATGGATAAAAGGGACAAAAATTTCCACAGGCCCCAAAATCTTGAATTCTAGAAGCCCCCAGCAGAGAGGAAGATGTTTCACTGCTGAGAGTGGGAACAGCTCCACATTAATGTCTATGGCTGCAGAACGGGACGTCATCCAATCTCCTGCCGGCGTCAGACCTCGTGCTCACGACCGCAGTGTTTTCTACTGTCCGCAAATATGATCCGTAATGTATCCAGATTTACGGATCCGCAGAGAACAAAGGGAGGCTAAAAATGAAGTCACCAAGGTCACGTGATCGCTCAGGCGCCGTTTTCTTGGGGAATCCCTGCCGCTGCATCGCAACGCTTCCGCAATTTTGCACGCGCCCGTAGACTTCTAAAGTCGGTGCCATAATTGCGGACAAGAATAGAACACGTTCTATATTTTCCGGATCATTTCTACGGCCGGACACATCTGTAAATATATAGGAAGGTGCCCGTGGCCAATAGAAATGAAAGGGTCCGCCGATTATCCGTAATTACAGATAAAAACTACGGTCGTGTGCGTGGGGCCTAGTGTGGTGTCCCAATACTTTTGTCCATATAGTTTATATCGGCAGCGCTGGATATAGATGTTGTTTATAAATAAAAAACGAAATTAATAGAAAATAAAATGTCAAAATAAATAAAAAGAAACAAAATAAACGAAAAACAATGGTAAATAATTTTGCATAAATTACAAAGGAAAAAAATAATAATTTCTGCATTTCTCCCGTAATATAAGTGAACCGGTAACGTCTGTGCGCCCCAAAACGGCGTCTCAAGATCCCTACACCTCGTCCCGCCAACAACAAGGCCTCACGTGACGTCAACGTAAAAGTAGCAAAACGTTACAAGGGTCGGAACGCTGACGAAAAATTGTTTCTAACTCTTAAAGTGACAGTCACAATCTACTAGCCTCATCTCCCGCTGAAATTTGGAAACGGCGGAGGGAGATGCGGCGTCAGACGGCGGTCTGGTTGCATCTCCAGCCAATCACAAATTTTAAGGAGATGCGCAATTGACTGTGACAAGGTCATTGGCCGCGTCCTGAAGGGGTTAAAGGTGAACGCTCTGTTGTCCTCCAGGAAATGTTGTAGATAACAGGACATGCTGAGACTTGTAGTTCCACCGCTATGACTATAAACACAGAGTGCCCCCTCCCATCAGCACGCACTGCTAGTTTGCTATTCCAGCACACGAAGGGTTACAGATGATTAACAGGACACAGAGGTCACAGCTGGGTCACACAGTTCCGACTATGCACTGTCCGGCCCAGCCAACCACGTGTATTTATCCCGGCATGTGTTCATTAGACACGCCTTGCCAACGCTGATTGGTCAGGTGGACGGTTTGGTCCTGCCTTTTTACCGGTTTTACTTTTCATTGGCCGGCTTTGCTGTCCGTCACTTTCCAGACGGACCGATGACGTCACTGTCTGGAAACGCCTCCCCGTGTCCTAGGGGAACATTTAAAGAGACAGAAGGCATTTAATTATCTCTGGCCGGGATATGAGTTTGTAGTCTGCATTCCTGACCTGTCGGCGGGGCTGATTGTGTTCTGCTGCTCCTGTCACAGTGCGATCCCGGGGCTGCGGGGGAGACAGGTCCCTTATAATAATGATAATCATCATCTGCATTAATGTATCTAATGCTGAGGGTCCCTGGTATTGAGGTATTAGTTATTATAAGAGAATACTGCAGTATTAATACCTATTGCTTTACTGTAAGGTAGGAACCGCAGTATTATTTCACTGACCTATAAGGCAGGAGGGTATCTAGTAGTATTTTTACACTGAGGGTATCTAGGGTATCTAGTAGTATTATTACACTGAGGGTATCTAGTAGTATTATTACACTGAGAGTATCTAGTAGTATTATTACACTGAGGGTATCTAGTAGTATTATTACACTGAGGGTATCTAGTAGTATTATTACACGGAGGGTATCTAGTAGTATTATTACACTGAGGGTATCTAGTAGTATTATTACACAGGGTATCTGGTAGTATTATTACACAGGGTATCTAGTAGTATTATTACACAGGGTATCTGGTAGTATTATTACACTGAGGGTATCTAGTAGTATTATTACACTGAGGGTATCTAGTAGTATTATTACACTGAGGGTATCTAGTAGTATTATTACACGGAGGGTATCTAGTAGTATTATTACACTGAGGGTATCTAGTAGTATTATTACACTGAGGGTATCTAGTAGTATTATTACACTGAGGGTATCTAGTAGTATTATTACACAGGGTATCTGGTAGTATTATTACACTAAGGGTATCTGGTAGTATTATTACACAGGGTATCTAGTAGTATTATTACACTGAGGGTATCTGGTAGTATTATTACACAGGGTATCTAGTAGTATTATTACACTGAGGGTATCTAGTAGTATTATTACACTGAGGGTATCTAGTAGTATTATTACACAGGGTATCTAGTAGTATTATTACACTGAGGGTATCTGGTAGTATTATTACACAGGGTATCTAGTAGTATTATTACACTGAGGGTATCTAGTGGTATTATTACACAGGGTATCTAGTAGTATTATTACACTGAGGGTATCTAGTGGTATTATTACACTGAGGGTATCTGGTAGTATTATTACACAGGGTATCTGGTAGTATTATTACACTGAGGGTATCTAGTAGTATTATTACACTGAGGGTATCTGGTAGTATTATTACACAGGGTATCTGGTAGTATTATTACACAGGGTATCTAGTAGTGTTATTACACAGGGTATCTGGTAGTATTATTACACAGGGTATCTGGTAGTATTATTACACTGAGGGTATCTGGTAGTATTATTACACAGGGTATCTAGTAGTATTATTACACAGGGTATCTGGTAGTATTATTACACTGAGGGTATCTAGTACACTGAGGGTATCTGGTAGTATTATTACACAGGGTATCTGGTAGTATTATTACACAGGGTATCTGGTAGTATTATTACACTGAGGGTATCTGGTAGTATTATTACACAGGGTATCTGGTAGTATTATTACACAGGGTATCTAGTAGTATTATTACACTGAGGGTATCTAGTAGTATTATTACACTGAGGGTATTTAGTAGTATTATTACACTGAGGGTATCTAGTAGTATTATTACACTGAGGGTATCTAGTAGTATTATTACACTGAGGGTATCTAGTAGTATTATTACACTGAGGGTATCTAGTAGTATTATTACACAGGGTATCTGGTAGTATTATTACACTGAGGGTATCTGGTAGTATTATTACACAGGGTATCTGGTAGTATTATTACACTGAGGGTATCTGGTAGTATTATTACACAGGGTATCTAGTAGTATTATTACACTGAGGGTATCTAGTGGTATTATTACACAGGGTATCTAGTAGTATTATTACACTGAGGGTATCTAGTAGTATTATTACACTGAGGGTATCTAGTAGTATTATTACACAGGGTATCTGGTAGTATTATTACACTGAGGGTATCTAGTAGTATTATTACACTGAGGGTATCTAGTAGTATTATTACACTGAGGGTATCTGGTAGTATTATTACACAGGGTATCTAGTAGTATTATTACACAGGGTATCTGGTAGTATTATTACACAGGGTATCTGGTAGTATTATTACACTGAGGGTATCTGGTAGTATTATTACACAGGGTATCTAGTAGTATTATTACACAGGGTATCTGGTAGTATTATTACACTGAGGGTATCTAGTAGTATTATTACACTGAGGGTATCTGGTAGTATTATTACACAGGGTATCTGGTAGTATTATTACACAGGGTATCTGGTAGTATTATTACACTGAGGGTATCTAGTAGTATTATTACACAGGGTATCTGGTAGTATTATTACACAGGGTATCTAGTAGTATTATTAAACTGAGGGTATCTAGTAGTATTATTACACTGAGGGTATCTAGTAGTATTATTACACTGAGGGTATCTAGTAGTATTATTACACTGAGGGTATCTAGTAGTATTATTACACTGAGGGTATCTAGTAGTATTATTACACAGGGTATCTAGTAGTATTATTACACTGAGGGTATCTAGTATTATCTAGTAGTATTATTACACAGGGTATCTGGTAGTATTATTACACAGGGTATCTAGTAGTATTATTACACTGAGGGTCTCAAGTAGTATTATTACACTGAGGGTATCTAGTAGTATTATTACACAGGGTATCTGGTAGTATTATTACACTGAGGGTATCTGGTAGTATTATTACACAGGGTATCTGGTAGTATTATTACACAGGGTATCTAGTAGTATTATTACACTGAGGGTATCTAGTAGTATTATTACACTGAGGGTATCTAGTAGTATTATTACACAGGGTACCTGGTAGTATTATTACACTGAGGGTATCTAGTAGTATTATTACACAGGGTATCTGGTAGTATTATTACACAGGGTATCTGGTAGTATTATTACACAGGGTATCTGGTAGTATTATTACACAGGGTATCTAGTAGTATTATTACACTGAGGGTATCTAGTAGTATTATTACACTGAGGGTATCTGGTAGTATTATTACACAGGGTATCTGGTAGTATTATTACACTGAGGGTATCTGGTAGTATTATTACACAGGGTATCTGGTAGTATTATTACACAGGGTATCTAGTAGTATTATTACACTGAGGGTATCTAGTAGTATTATTACACTGAGGGTATCTAGTAGTATTATTACACAGGGTACCTGGTAGTATTATTACACTGAGGGTATCTAGTAGTATTATTACACAGGGTATCTGGTAGTATTATTACACAGGGTATCTGGTAGTATTATTACACAGGGTATCTGGTAGTATTATTACACAGGGTATCTAGTAGTATTATTACACTGAGGGTATCTAGTAGTATTATTACACGGTATCTGGTAGTATTATTACACTGAGGGTATCTGGTAGTATTATTACACTGAGGGTATCTGGTAGTATTATTACACAGGGTATCTGGTAGTATTATTACACAGGGTATCTGGTAGTATTATTACACAGGGTATCTGGTAGTATTATTACACAGGGTATCTAGTAGTATTATTACACAGGGTATCTGGTAGTATTATTACACAGGGTATCTAGTAGTATTATTACACTGAGGGTATCTAGTAGTATTATTACACTGAGGGTATCTGGTAGTATTATTACACTGAGGGTATCTGGTAGTATTATTACACAGGGTATCTGGTATTATTACACAGGGTATCTAGTAGTATTATTACACTGAGGGTATCTGGTAGTATTATTACACTGAGGGTATCTAGTAGTATTATTACACTGAGGGTATCTGGTAGTATTATTACACAGGGTATCTAGTAGTATTATTACACAGGGTCTCTAGTAGTATTATTACACAGGGTATCTAGTAGTATTATTACACTGAGGGTATCTAGTAGTATTATTACACTGAGGGTATCTAGTAGTATTATTACACTGAGGGTATCTGGTAGTATTATTACACAGGGTATCTGGTATTATTACACAGGGTATCTAGTAGTATTATTACACTGAGGGTATCTGGTAGTATTATTACACTGAGGGTATCTAGTAGTATTATTACACTGAGGGTATCTGGTAGTATTATTACACAGGGTATCTAGTAGTATTATTACACTGAGGGTATGTAGTAGTGTTATTACACAGGGTATCTAGTAGTATTATTACACTGACATATAAGGCAGGAGGGTATCTAGTAGTATTATTACACTGAGCGTATCTGGTAGTATTATTACACAGGGTATCTAGTAGTATTATTACACAGGGTATCTGGTAGTATTATTACACAGGGTATCTGGTAGTATTATTACACAGGGTATCTGGTAGTATTATTACACAGGGTATCTAGTAGTATTATTACACAGGGTATCTGGTAGTATTATTACACTGAGGGTATCTAGTAGTATTATTACACTGAGGGTATCTAGTAGTATTATTACACTGAGGGTATCTAGTAGTATTATTACACAGGGTATCTAGTAGTATTATTACACAGGGTATCTGGTAGTATTATTACACTGAGGGTATCTAGTAGTATTATTACACAGGGTATCTGGTAGTATTATTACACAGGGTATCTGGTAGTATTATTACACTGAGGGTATCTAGTAGTATTATTACACTGAAGGTATCTAGTAGTATTATTACACTGAGGGTATCTAGTAGTTTTATTACACAGGGTATCTGGTAGTATTATTACACTGAGGGTATCTAGTAGTATTATTACACTGAAGGTATCTAGTAGTATTATTACACTGAGGGTATCTAGTAGTTTTATTACACAGGGTATCTGGTAGTATTATTACACAGGGTATCTGGTAGTATTATTACACTGAGGGTATCTAGTAGTATTATTACACAGGGTATCTAGTAGTATTATTACACTGACATAAGGTTGGTGGTTGTGTCTGGTAATCAGGTTGCTGCTCTCTGATGTCACTGATTGACGGATCATAAAGTGATACATTGTGTCTTGTGACGTCAGTGTTGCTATGTATTAGTATCACTGTCTTCATTTCTTACGGTGACAGACGGTTATCCATTTGATAAAGAACTACAAGTCCCATTAAGCTCTGTTAGCAGAATGAACGCTGGGGCTTGTAGTTTTACGGTAGCAGGACACATGATATAGTTCTATAATGTCTGCAGTTTCATAGGATGCTGGGACTTGTAGTTTCCTGACCGCAGAAGAACCAGATACTCTATATACAGATCTCCTGGCATCACTGCTGTCTGTCTGTGGGTGCAGCAAATGCAGAAGAGCTGGGCACAGCACTGACTGCAGCACTGATTCCTGAGCTTATCCCCCTGGTGCCCGCCTGCCCCTGGCACATGATTTGTAGTTGGACAAAATGACTTTATTATTATGAATATGAGTAAATAATAAAAAATAACCCTGATTGATGCCAACATGTTATTCTGTCAATGGGCAAAGAGAGAATCTACAAACACTGGTCTGCAGCACTGATGCCACCTGAGAGGTAGAGAAATATAAGAGAGAACTATCTATCTATCTCATATCTATCTCATATCTATCTCATATCTATCTATCTATCTATCTATCTATCTATCTATCTATCTATCTATCTATCTATCTATCTATCTATCTCGTATCTATCTATCTAATATCTATCTATCTCATATCTATCTATCTATCTATCTATCTATCTATCTATCTATCTATCTATCTATCTATCTATCTATCTATCTATCTATCTATCTATCTATCTCATATCTATCTATCTATCTATCTATCTATCTATCTATCTATCTATCTATCTATCTATCTATCTATCTATCTATCTATCTATCTATCTATCTATCTATCTATCTATCTATCTATCTCCTATCTATCTATCTATCTATCTCATACCCATCCATCCATCCATCTTAATGTCCATGAACTATTTTTTTTATTTATCGAATAATTGTAATACTCCTTCCGCTGACCCCTCGGCATGTATTTGGGGTGTTAGAGCATACCCAGGTAGAACCAAAAAACATGGGGATACCTAGGAGCAGCATACAGGTGTGACCACATTTATATATCTATAGCATGACAGAGTTATATCCACAAAACTGGATGAAAAAAAATCATTCTCTCTCATATACAGATGTAGCAGAGCTGAGTTGGTCAATGATGAGCCATTAAATCATGATCTTTGGTTTTTCCAGAGAACTGCAGGTGAACCTTATAATCTGTTATCACAATAAGATGACAAACCCCAGTCTGCTACATCTGTAGGTAGATTCCATATAATCCATCCTGCAGGGCTGGCCCTGCCATTAGCATAGATCAACCTATTCCCAGCAGTGATGGGAACCAGTAAACCAGTACCCCAACTCCTTGCTGCAGAAAAAGAAATCAAAAAAAGTTGCAAAGTGAAGTCTCTTTTTATTTCTCTGCATTGAATCCTTTGTCTTGCTGTAGTCACCCCGGGCTGGGTGCAGGGTGCTTTCATGGAGCTGCCAGGCAGTGAAGGTGTTAACTGGTGCAAGGGGAGGGGGGGTACGTCTAGCATTGAAATCCTAATAGATATGTCTAGACAGGCTTTTGGAAATTCCTGTGACTGCAGAATGGGAACAGATGTACCAAAATAGACATTCTACCTAACTAGGCACCCGCTCCTCCGTGCCATCTTCTGCTGGATGTGGGCAACCGCTGTGTGTTACCATCAGTTTATATTATCCCCCCATAATAGAATAATCCGCAGATGCCCTTGCCCACTGCAGTCTATGGGCATATAGGTATGTAGGTTGCAATAGTGCCTCCATGTCCCGGCATCTCTCCCCATCATCATCTAATCTGATCCTCTATAGATCAAATGCCACTACCAGTCCCTGTGCCCTAGGTGCCAACTCAACTCATCATATAGTCTTGTCCTGGTATCAATCATGTCTAATCTGCCTATTTATAACATTTGCCTGGAAAAGCTGGATAATAAATATTTGTAAAATCAGTAAATGTGGCCATATTGCTTGTCACCCAGCTTTCCCAGACTCCTGAATAGCGACTCTGCCTAGTTGCACTGCCATATGAAAGTGTGGATCAACGCGGTAGGATTATAGCTTAGACTTGATGGACCCGTGCCTTTTTTCAACCTTATCTACTATATAACTATGTAACTATATATCGCTTGCATAACTAGGCATATTGCCATTCAGAATTCTGGGAAAGCTGGGTTAAAAGTATGTAAAAACTGTAATTGTGGTCAAATTTAGTCGTCCTCCATCTTTTCTAGTCTCCAAAATGGTATATCTGCCTAGATACGCAAGCCGTATAGAAGGCCATGATGCACGGCTGTTAAACTAGGCAAATTTGCCTTTCAGGACATTGGGAAAGTTGAGTTATATAAGAATGTAAACGTGGCTATTTTGTTTGTTCCTCAGCCTTGCCAGACTCCTGAAAGACAAATTTGTCTTATTATGCAGTGATATGGGAGAGATGGGATATATAACTTCATACCAAATTTGCCATTCAGGACTCTGGGACAGCTGGGTTTGAAGATATGTGGGAATTGTAATTGTGGCCATTTTGGCTGTTACCAAGCAGATTTCAGAACTGCAAATCTGCCTAGTTACCCAGCGATATGGGGTGAGGGATATATCGCTTTATAACTAGGCAGATTTGACATTCAGGACTCTGGTAAAGCTGGGTTGGGAGCAGTACACTATGACCTGGCTAATCTTGGCACTCTCCACACACCTGGAATAAGGTCGACATCAGTGGGTAGTGGAAGTCAGGCTGCACAATGTCATATATAAGACTTTCCTGGGTAAGGATAGGAGACGGAGCAGACAGACGCTAAGGGCCTGTTCACATCTGCGTTGGACTCCTAGGGGTCGCAGATCCGGCCGAGAATACGCGATTTTTTCTATTGTTTACGGTAAAACCACGGACACCCTGACAGAACCCATTCAATAGGTTCCGTTTGCGGTCGGTGGTGTACGTCGTGCAACGGAACCGGCGCTTCTGGTATTTTCGCTGTTTTGCTTCTGTGACGGAGCCGAATGCAGATGTGAACAGGACCTAAGATGGCAGCAGGGGGCAGCCTGGCCTTTACATTGCAGCCTCCTGTGTCCTAATTAGCGCTTCTTGTGTTTGTGGTTTCACAGAAATCCGAAAGTCAAACAAGACTAAATGAAGCGCTCCGTAAATCCCGGAAACCTTTCATTATCAACGCTCATCTGCGCTAACCGGAATAACGCCAGCGCCGCCCTGCTCCGCTTATCTATACATTTTATCATAATGACAAAGCAACAATAATGATTGACACAGAACATTAACATTTGTCTTTGCAATTCTCACAGGAGCTGTCACCCAGCTTTTCCAGGCTCCAGAATGGCAAAAATGTTAAGTATGCGCCAATATGCGAGCAAGGACTCTATCACCTCATCACCAGGTGCATTTATTCAAGACCCTGGGAAACCTGGGTGGAAAACGATGCTGAAATTGTAATACTGGCCATCTAACTTGGCACCCAGCTTTCTTAAACCCCTGAGTGGCAAATTCGTCAAATTAGGCACTAATATAGGGGAGTGAGGGATGAATCGCTATAAAACTAGGCAGATTTGCCATTCCGGAGCCTGGGAAAGCTGAGTGATAACCTCTGTTGGCGTGTAATGGCGGCCATATTGGCTGTCCGTGCAAAATTTTAAACAACTTGACAACAGAAAGCGATTTTATGCTGCGCGCTGTGCAGGGGATACAACAGTTACCACCACAAACCAAAAGAATCCACCGGGGGCTCATTATAAAGCATTATTTCGGGTACAGAATCCCAGTTAGTCTATGAGCGAGTGATTCAGTAAATATACAGCAAGGCGGGTTATTATAAGCAAATAATAAATAAAAGGTGACTCCACCCACAATGCACCATCACTTGCTCAGTTTATCCATGGTTTAGCTGTTCTGCCATTGGATATTTGGATGAGGCGATCATGAGAAGCTCTTATAGTATTTCTGTTTTTAATGAAAATAAACAAGGTTGTCACAGCTCCGCCCATTAGTAGGATAAGCGTTACTTGGATTTGAAGATACCTTGACCATGAAGGATTAATCGGAACAATGCAAAGATTACAGTGATGAACTAAGCATGTGACAACAACATTTTTGGGGTGGCTTATAGGCAGCTTACTGGCATTGAAAGTTATATGGGTTTTATTGTAAAGCTGGACCTGCAGTGATTCTAATCCTCATGATGGATCATATAGTGATGTTATGGGATGGGGCTTCTTAAATACAGGGGTGTGCACTGACAAAGGAAGGACCCCATAGGAACATCAAAATAAGGCTCTCCATCCTAGTGCCCTCCATTGGTGACTTTGCCCAAACCAGTAGTTTGTGGTATGATCCTGGGACAGGTGGGGAGTGCGGCATTGTAACACCTCTCCGTCAAAGGACAATTTCAGGGTTTTAGAATCTCCTCTTAGCGGGGGACCATATTTTTGCTCCCTTGGTCCTAGACACACGGTGGTATCTTCCAAGCACTAGACAAACCAGGCAGATGCCTAAGGACCGCAGTGCAGGGGGCAGCACAGACCCTTGAATGTTCTATATTTTTTATTTTGTCCGGTTTCGTATTATTTCCTGCTCTTTGATCATTTAAGATTGGATGTTGGGGTATAAGTCTGTTGGGGGCACATTTTATTAGTGCCATCTATACATACCCCCCTTTTACTGCACCATTATAATCTGCAATGTGGCTCGCCCTGATCTACAATCTAGATTTCCTGCAATCATAACGTGGACACGTGCAGGATTTTGAGGGTTAAAATTCTCACACAAGCCGAGTCCCATCCAGAACACCGTGACCTGCTGCGTATCTCGGCTCAGAACGCATTTGACTTCATACAAACCGAGATTAAGTCAGATTATCTGGATAATATTCCGTTCCCGCCACCTCCGCTGCTCCTCACAAGCGCAATCATACGAGTTCTGCTCCTCACATTATCTTATAACGGGCACAGACCGCTCTAAAGTCATTCACCCACTAATTAACGAGTCGTTAGCGCCCGTAGCGTGTCTGCGGTGACCCCAGCCTGGTCACTGTCAATGTATAATCTGTGGATCGCAACAAACGTCATCATTATTTCAGTCGCAATTTGGTCCGAGTCCAGGTTTATGTGGGCCCTTGGCCCCCTGAGTACCCCCACTTTATTGGACCCACCTCTTCTGCTTTTAACCACACCCACTTACAGTAGCAACCACAGTGCCCCTATGATAATGCTTGACACAGAACACCCCCACATTACCAGCTATGATGCCACCTGACAGCGCCCCATTACAGTACCAGTCATTGTGCCCCCGACAATGCTTGACACAGAACACTCCCACATTACCAGCCATGGTGCCATTTGACAGCGCCCCATCACAGTACTAGTCACAGTGCCCCCCTGATAATGCTGGATACAATACACCCCACATTACCAGCCATGGTGCCATCTGACAGCACCCCCTTACAGTACCAGCCACAGTGCCCCCCTGATAATGCTTGACACAGTACACTTTACATTACCAGCCATGATGCCATCCGACAGCGCCCCCTTACAGTACCAGTCACAGTGCCCCTGACAATGCTGGATACAATACACCCCACATTGCCAGCCATGATGCCATCTGACAGCGCCCCCTTACAGTAGCCACCACAGTGCCCCCTGACAATGCTTGACACAGTGAGTGCACCCCACATAAGCGGCCATGTTTTCACCTGACAGCGCCCCCTTACAATACCCATTACCACACAGTTTACCTACCTGGTAATGTCTGATGATGTCACCACGTATGCGTTACATGCGGCCGCATTTTGCCTAAAAAGCTTACAATCTATCCATCAAATGAAACTTTGCCTAAAGCTACAAGGCGACTTTGGCCGCACGACACTAAGTTCACAAGTATCGCGACATCTGCTGGATATTTGTTCGCAGATTTCATTTGCGACACGTCAGCAATTTTATTTTTTGGGGTGTCAAGATGTCGCAAACAAATCGCCCCTGAAAATAACCCAGATTAGCCTAAAAGTCCCAAATTTTAAGGAATGAAGAATAAATAACTCCACCTGTGTGTGATGCTCCTAATTCAAGCAAAAATCTGCACCAGCAAATCACTTTTAATAGCTTCGTTTTACTAGACAAGCCTCCCTCTGTTGGGCAGTCTGGGTTTTTACAGGTAGCTTCCCCTTTAAGAACTGCACCCTCCCACCTGCTGCTAACGATTGGCTGCTGCTCCTGTCAATCACTCTACTCCCCCCGTGCAGTGGAAGGGCAGTCCCAGTCTGGCGCTGACGTCACGGCCCGTCTGGCTGCCTGGGGTTGGATCCGGCTGCAAGGCAATCTCCTTGGACTTGAGGAGGGGGAAGGAAGGACTGGGACTGCTCCTTACACAAGCCCAGGCTGGGAGTGGAGCTCAGGACTTGTCTTCAGAGCTCACACTCTCCTCCAGTGTAGATGACAGAACCTGGGATTGCAACAAAGTAACTCTGCACCCCCCCCCCCTCTCCAGCAGGAGCAGCCCCCACCGTCCCAGCCCTGTCTGCAATGTTCCAGCAGCAGCACCCTGAGCCCTGTGGCACCCAGTGACTCTGTGCCTCTTCCTCAAGGAGTTCCTCTTCTTTAATGTATGACTTGATGGGTTTGAACAGCACCAGCTCTGCCATCCAGTCCAATGTCTCCTGCTCCTGCAACTGCAAGAGGTCCTTGTTCCAAAGCATGGAGATCAGTGAGTACCCCTGCCTTCCTCTCTGGGTGGGGGGGGGGGGTCTGTGGAGTCAGTTGGCAGCTTCTTGGCACTTGTGCTGCCTCCTCAGAAACTTTTCCTGGAGTTGGCTGTACATTGTGTAGTATAGGGGGAGGGGGAGGCTCCTGCATTCTGCAGCCTCCGCTCTCTCTTCCATCCTCTGCTGCTTTATTTTTGTTATTGTTGCTGTTATTATTGTTACTTTTGTTGTTTGTTTTGTTTTCTTGATACATTGTTGCCATTGTCTTATGATTGGCGGAAGGGATTTAGAAGGGGTTCAGAGCCTCTTCTGTCACCCAGAACTGATCCTTTTCTAGGGATTGGAGCTGAGACGTGTCCCTTTGAGCCGCCACCTTTTTTTTTAAATGTGTTTTGATGTAAATGCATTGAATGTCCCCAATGTACTCAGCGCTTCCCAGTTTAACTACTTCATGGAGCTGTCTTGTCAGTGTCATGGGGGGGAGGTTGAATGTTGTGTTTTGACCCTGGTCGAGGGTTTATTAACTATTTCTGGTCTGGGTTTTGCTGACTGTTTTGGGTAGGTTTATTGGTCCCTTGTTTTATTTAACTCTATC
This sequence comes from Rhinoderma darwinii, assembly GCF_050947455.1. NCBI lineage: Eukaryota > Metazoa > Chordata > Amphibia > Anura > Rhinodermatidae > Rhinoderma > Rhinoderma darwinii. The sequence goes on along the minus strand of NC_134699.1, from coordinate 5,492,641 downwards.
TTGTCTGGGGGGGGGGGGGTCTTTTAAAAGAGTTGTGAATCTCCTTTAACAATCCTGTAGACCCTGTTGTCAGCCTTTTCCCTCTTCCGACCCCTATTGACAGACCCTCACCACAGCCCTACAGTGCTTCATACTTTCACCACAGCCCAAAAGCCTTGTAGACCCTAATCACAGCCCCATAGACACCCTCAAGAGCAATGCAGTTTTGTAGACCCACATCACAGCCCTGCAGCTTTGAGGACCCCGACCACAGCCTTGTAGACCCTCTTTGTAAACTTAAACACCCCCCCCCCCCCCCCAGTTGCTGTGTGGCTCTTACAGCCCATTCTGTCCATATTGCTGTATTTCCCCCCGGTTTTTCCAACGCTTTCCAGTGTAGATGACCTCAGCTGCCGGAGTATGCGACACTGAGACGTCTCCAAAAGTTTTTTGTTTTTTTCTTTGTTTTTTTGCGCAGGATCTCTTATATAAACCGGGATTAATCACCTTTTCCATAGAGCCTGGAATGCAGGGGAAGGATTCTCTGCACCCCAGGGGTGACTAACTGCTGCACAAGCCCCTGTTACATAGGAAAACTTCAAATAAAATGGGGACTCTTTTAATGTTTTTACGAGTTCTCCCAGGAAGCAGAGAATTTACTGCGTAAGTTTTAATAGCGTGAGGCGAGACGTTTCCTATAGCTGCAGCCTGGATTTAATGTCCCTGCACTGAAGTCTAAGAGGGATTATGGTGACTGCACCAAAAATTTGGGAGATGGGAGGAAGAGGGGGCATCCCAGGAGGTGAGCAGACACATGAGCAGTTAGCTGTGTCTACAGAAACCAAGGCTTTGTCCTCCACAGCAGCACAGTGTATTTAAGGAGACATAGAATTCCATTATTCTCCCTCTTCAGATGAATGTCTTTTTGGTTCTGCGTAGATCACGACTCATTTGCCTTTTTATTGCTCTGTCGGTTATAAGGCTTCGGGCTGGAAATACATAATTTTAATTTATTAGATGCTGATTTATTACTGAGGCGACTGGAAAAATACAACCGTTCCGGATTATTAACCATATTGCCGGACTAATGGAATTGTGTAAGGATTTTGTAGGTGACATAATAGAAGTTTATAGAATGAGACAGCTGAGGATCGTATACAGTGATTATTGATCTCCGGTTATTGACATGTTCCATTAGACGTAGGTGTTGCTGTCTTCATAGACGTAGGGGGTCCTATAGACCACAGGGGGTTTCTGAAAGAACAAAAATCTGCTGGATGAACCGAAAGAGTTAATACAAGTTCATCAGCTTCACTCCTGTTATATAATATACACACAATGTTATTACAATAGACACATTGTACACTATACAGAGCTATAGGTTTCATTGGATTTTCCCTGTGTATATACATTAGTGTATTTGTCCATATTTTTGTTTTAGGTGTGTGTGTGTGTGTGTGTATATCTGTGTGTTTGCGTAGATGTGTATATCTGTATAAATGTGTGTGTATGTAGATATCTGAATGTAGTTGTATGTGTGTTTCTAGTTGTGTATGATTGTAGATGTATGTACATATGTCTGTGTATATGTATAGCTGTATATAAATGTAGTATCTGTATATGTGGATGTCTGTAGTTGTATCTGTATATATGTAGCTATCTGTGTATAATGTATATCTGTTTGACTATATATGTAGATATGGGTGTGAATGTAGTTGTATCTGTATATATGTAGATATGGGTATGATGTAGATGTGTGTGTATGTATATATATGTAGATGTCTATGTGTGTAGCTAGATGTGTGTGTACATATGTAGCTAGATGTGTGTATGATTGTAGTTAGATGTGTGTGTGTATGAATGTAGTTAGATATGTGTATGAATGTAGCTAGGTGTGTGTGTGTGTGTGTGTGTGTGTATATGTAGATGTGTATGAATGTAGCTAGGTGTGTGTGTGTGTGTGTGTGTGTGTGTATATGTAGATGTCTATGTATGTATCTAGATGTGTGTATGATTGTAGTTAGATGTGTGTGTGAATGTAGTTAGATGTGTGTGTATATGTAGATGTGTATGAATGTAGCTAGATGTGTGTATGAATGTAGCTAGGTGTGTGTGTGTGTGTGTGTGTGTGTGTGTGTGTGTGTGTGTGTGTATATATGTAGATGTCTATGTATGTATCTAGATGTGTGTATGATTGTAGTTAGATGTGTGTGTATATGTAGATGTGTATGAATGTAGCTAGATGTGTGTGTGTGTGTGTATATGTAGATGTGTATGAATGTAGTTAGATGTGTGTGTATATGTAGATGTGTATGAATGTAGCTAGATGTGTGTGTGTGTGTGTATATGTAGATGTGTATGAATGTAGTTAGATGTGTGTGTGTGTGTATATGTAGATGTGTATGAATGTAGCTAGATGTATGTATGTATGTATATATATATGTATATATATATATATGTAGATGTCTATGTATGTAGCTAGATGTGTTTATATGTAGTTGTCTATAGATCTTTGTACATAAAATTCCTCCGGAATTTTTCATTGGAGGATCATGCTGCGCGCCGTCCCCTGTCATGGTCTATGGTCTGATGTCCGTTGACTCAGAGATGACTGTAGGATGGAGCCCAGGAATATGAGTCAGTATACAGAGGGTAATTACTTGCGGCAGACGCTCTGTAAGCAGAAGATGCCAGCAGTTTCCCCCCCAGGTGAAGTGTTGACTCCTGAGCGTCTGCAGTTCCTGCTTTACGTCGTCTTACGGGGACGGATTTCGCTTTGGAATCAGTTTTCTGGTGGTTTTGGGGCTTCGTTTATTAATGTCGCCATTACAGGCTGAGTTTTGCTGTGCTGCGTCCTCTTTTGGTTTTGTCACTTATGTGTGATGGTCGCCAAATGGGAGATCGTACTCGAAATATATGTCTATATCGCATTGTTTACGCAGATGTAGCAGGTTTGAGTATGTACAGATGTAGCAGAACTCAGTTTGTCATTTGATACCGCACACTCTGATACCACAGTGTTGTGTTTAGAGTTTCGCATAGGACTGCAGACAAACCGTTTGCATTATCTTAATACGGCGACATCACAAAAGGACGAGTGTGACAAATTCAGCTCTGCTACATCTGTGTACATTGACTGTATATACGGCAATACCGCATATATCAATTCAACCATAGGTCCCCCTCCAACAGTCTAAGTGAAATGTCACCATAACAACCGTTATTTCGTATCTAAGCAGACCGGTTTTCAAGTACAATATTCGCAATATAATATTTTGGCGCACCGTTCAATGTCGTTGTGAAAACTAATAATCCACCTTAGATCTGGATCACAATTTGTTGGGTTGTCGTCGTAATAGTTGTTCCAACTCCTTTTGTCTATTTATAAAACTGAGGCAGCAGAGCTGAGTTTGTCATCTGGCACAACTCCCCTGGAATACCATATGTTGTCTGGGAAGTTCCATGGGACTGTAGCTAACCCTGCTGCATTATCTGTACTCGCAGAGACCACGCGATACCAAGACGACAAAGCCCAGAGACTGAAATGACCATATCAGCTCTGCTACATCTGTGCCTACATAGGTCAGTGATGCCTCGATTTGTGCAGTAAGGGGTTAACATGACTTCTGATGTTTCTTTATGCATTAATTCTTGTTAAATTTGTCACCCATGTTACCGTTTGGGGCGTTGCATAAGTCCTCCACCCCCTCCCCATCCCTGTCAAGGTCATTAGGACCGGAAAATTGTCAAAAGTCATCAACTCTGCCATTACAATAACAGAAGCGTGGCGTCCGCGGCTTGTTTAGAGACTCACGTACGTGATCATAGCGCAGCCATACCGGTATAATCAGCCTCCTGTCAGTCTGATACCTGCGCCGCAGACATTGTTACCGTATCCTAAAGCCATGGAACGCGCGTCCTATGAAGTTACATTCAGTGTCACTGACCCCCCCCCCCCCCGGGCAATTCTAGGATTGAATCTGAGTCCGAGTCTCTCCAAAAAAACATCTTTAGGGAAATTTTTCCTCCCCTAATCTCCCTTTCAGCCTCCGCCCTCAAGAACGAGCGTGAAATCGCGGTTTGCGGTGAATTTATTTTGCAGGTTTCATAAATATTCGCGTGGGAGTGAAGATCCGCCGCCGGTCATAGACATGAGCGGAACCTGAGGGGCTACATAGCGATGGTGGCCATAGACGTAACGATTTTTTTCATCCGGTACGACCATGAAAATGCGCTTAATGGCTTAATTGTGGTCGAATAAAAAAAAAATGGCGAAACGTCGTTACATCTATGGTCGGTTTATGGCGGGAGGATGTTTTATGCCTGACGGGTTAGGTTTTGGTCGCAGCACTTTTTGGATACGCACGCTGTAACGTTCCTATAGCTTACGTCAGGGTTCACATACTTTGTCGCATTGCATGGAAAAAAAGAATGGACGTTTTTAGTTGAGGATCTTTCTGAAGAGGAGATAAAAATCCCCCCCAAAAATTATTTTAATATTTTTTTTTTTCTACATAAAAATGAATAGAAGGAAACATAAAAGACCTGAATAATCATAATAATAATCGTGTGGAGCATTGGATGAGGTGCGGCAGATGCCCGGGCGAGGGGTAGGCATGGCACAGATAAGTTTCCGCCATCCTCGTTGATGAGAACCCTCCAGACGTTGCCCTTCGCTGTCACATTGCATGTAGGTTACAGCGTTAACTCCTCGCCGTCCCGATCTTGCAGACGTCTGTCTGGGTTTTTTTTTTTTTTTCTAGTCTGGGGGTAAATAATCAGACGTCGCGTGAGGCTGCAGAACCTGCCGGCTGAGTTGCCGATGAACACGCGGTCTGCAGCTGCTGCAGAACCTCTTGAACAATGAAAAGATACATTGTTGCAAAGCTAATATGAATGGCAACGCCACCAATGCTTTATTACCTCGTGCCCTGGATGGGCATTTACCCACCGCACCAGTCTTTTTAAAGCGGTACCGGTAACTATAATTCAGCCGATCCGATCGTGGCGGCTTCTGCGACGACAAAACTGTCATCTATCGTCAATTTAGAGCAATTTTTTTTGCCGTACTTCTCGCTATAAGCGTTTGGTAAATTGGATAATTGAGTGAGTATATTGATATGATCAGAATGATTTTCCGGGGAAAATTGTTGCGACCGTAGCGCGAGATCCGTTTTGATGACCATTCCGATAATCGATAAATATCGGAACCTTCTGAAAATTTTTAGCGTTCTATTCAATTTAAAGGGTCTCTAACCATAAACTCTATATCTCATCCCCGTTTTCTATGCATTTGAATGTAATCTATTGTCCCCTGTTATCAGCCGTTTCCACCTGCTTGGGGGCTGACTGTCGGATAGGAGAATACAATCTATTGTCCCCTGTTATCAGCCATTTAAGACTAGGGAGAGGCTGACTAGTGTTTCATGGCTTTTCTACATAGAGAGGTCGGCGCTCCATGACATATCCTTCTATTGCTCTCTGTTATCATCAATTTCAGGCTGGGTAGAGGATGGGTGAATGCAATCTATTGTCTCCTGTTATCAGCCATTTGAGACTAGGGAGAGTGACTGTAAGGGGATGAATGGCAGGAAGCCCCCTGCCCCCTGGATCACTTTGTAGCTGGTCTTATAACGCTCCAGCACTATTATAAGCTTTATGTCCACTACATGGCACCACTCCCTGCAGAGCATCGCGGCCCCGTGGTCGCAGTCTTGGCTTTGCTGTGTGATTATTTTGCTGGCGATCCTGAGATTCTCATCGGCTGCAGATCTCTGGTGTCTGTTCTGCAAATCTAATTTAAACAGGAAAAAAAAATGTTGAACATCACGAGAAAAAGAGAAAAAAAAAGAAACCACGAATCGGCCCAGATCTGAGACGTGCACATATGTCCCCAAACCCACGGCAGCTTGTGGCGTTATGTCACCTGTAGTTTCCGCATCCCGCTAACCAGCTCCTCGCCAAGCGCTGGACGCGGCCTAGAGGGAAACCGACCTGTCACTGACGCTCACCTTCCATGACCCTGCTCAGGGCTGCGCCACTGTGGGCAAGATTTAAAGGAACGGAGGCTGCAAAAATCATTAATCTGTTTCAATTACCAATATGTTTTCCCCCTAATAGCCCAAAATCTACTTAGTCGCCCTCTTTCTTAGTGATCTTGGTGCCCACAAGGGCTTCTCGGGTCCCCTTCAGTTCCATCGGGCCTTCTTCCCTGGTCGCCGCTCTCGTTTACAGCCAACATGCGAGTGTGTCAGTCTTCACTGTAGTTTTGGTATTCTATTCATGGAACCAGGGACTCTGGACGAACAGTTTTTTTAATTTATCCTCCACACTTTTTACTTTTATTTCTTCTTGTAGTGAAGTTTGACACCGTAGGGTTTCCTAAACTGGTTCGACGTGATAGTGATGCCGTCAGATGGACACCAGGACCGGAATGGTTGGATGTTTACCTGTTTGAGGTTATTGATTACGATAGAGATAAGTGGTGGCTGTGCTGTCTGGCTGACGCTTATCTCCCCTCCCTGCAGCAGTAATGACTGGTAGCTGTCCCTGACCACCATTCTGCCATCATATGTCTATGGCTTCCTTTCTACATAGAGAGCAGTTTGTGCTCCATGACAGATCCCTCATCAGTTTCGATTGTTGCCTGTTATCAGCCATTTCAGACTATGAAAAGGCTGACTGTAGGACAGAAGTATACAAACTATTGCTCTCAGTTATCAGCCATTTAAGACAGGTGAGAGACTGTGACCAATGAGATGAGTATCAGCCGCTCCTCTTATAACATTGCTGCACTATTATAAGCTGAGGACTTTAGGGTACTGGCCCTTTAAATCCATTGTTTTGTGCCTTTTACATGACGGTGTCTGTGTGGTCACCTCTCATCCTGCTGTGGCTTATTGACTGTATTTAAAATGCTATAGATCAGAGCTCCGGCTGTGGTCAGAATTGTGTCCACAAGGTTTTCCTTTATATGCTTTGGTTTCCAGTGGTGCAATGTACTCGGCTTGTAATAAATACATCTCCTATGTTGTAGATTGTAAGCTCTGCCGCCCCAGGAGCTATGGAGGATAAGTGTGTACAGTGCAGCAGAGTAGGATGGCGCTAACCATGATGGAAACCCAAGAGAAGTGAATGGTTTCCGTCAGCCATGGTTGGGGTGAATGGGGTCTGTCATTAGACAGATCCGGCGCTCCCGTTGTTTTCATCATTCTGTTTCTATGACAGGACAGAGTAAATTAAATTTGAGCGCAGATGTAAACAGAGCCTTGCATAGTAAAGAAATTATATCAAATACTGCCCCTATATACAAGAATATAACTACTATAATACTGCTCCTATATACAAGAATATAACTACTATAATACTGCTCCTATATACAAGAATATAACTACTATAATACTGCCCCCTATATACAAGAATATAACCACTATAATACTGCCCAATATATACAGGAATATAACTACTATAATACTGCTCCTATATACAAGAATATAACTACTATAATACTGCCCCTATATACAAGAATATAACTACTATAATACTGCCCCCTAAATACAAGAATATAACTACTATACTACTGCTCCTATATACAAGAATATAACTACTATAATACTGCTCCTATATACAAGAATATAACTACTATAATACTGCCCCCTATATACAAGAATATAACTACTATAATACTGCTCCCTATATACAAGAATATAACTACTATAATACTGCCCCTATATACAAGAATATAACTACTATAATACTGTCTCCTATATACAAGAATATAACTTCTATAATACTGTCTCCTATATACAAGAATATAACTGCTATAATACTGCCCCTATATACAAGAATATAACTACTATAATACTGCTCTTATATACAAGAATATAACTACTATAATAATACTGCTCCTATATACAAGAATATAACTACTATAATACTGCCCCCTATATACAAGAATATAACTACTATAATACTGCCCTATATACAAGAATATAACTACTATAATACTGCCCCTATATACAAGACTATAACTACTATAATAGTGCTCCTATATACAAGAATATAACTACTATAATACTGCCCCTATATACAAGAATATAACTACTATAATACTGCCCCTATATACAAGAATATAACTACTATAATACTCCCCCTATATACAAGAATATAACTACTATAATACTGCCCCCTAAATACAAGAATATAACTACTATAAAACTGCCTCCTATATACAAGAATAGAACTACTATAATACTGCTCCTATATACAAGAATAGAACTACTATAATACTGCCCCCTATATACAAGAATATAACTACTATAATAATGCTCCCTATATACAAGAATATAACTACTATAATACTGCTCCCTATATACAAGAATATAACTACTATAATACTGCCCCCTATATACAAGAATATAACTACTATAATACTGCCCCTATATACAAGAATATAACTACTATAATACTGCCCCTATATACAAGAATATAACTACTATAATACTGCCCCTATATACAAGAATATAACTACTATAATACTGCTCCTATATACAAGAATATAACTACTATAATACTGCCCCTATATACAAGAATATAACTACTATAACACTGCCCCTATGTACAGGAATATAACTACTATAATACTGCCCCTATATACAAGAATATAACTACTATATACAAGAATATAACTACTATAATACTGCCACCTATATACAAGAATATAACTACTATAATACTGCCTCTATATACAAGAATATAACTACTATAATACTGCCCCTATATACAAGAATATAACTACTATAATACTGCTCCTATGTACAAGAATATAACTACTATAATACTGCCCCTATATACAAGAATATAACTACTATAATACTGCCCCTATATACAAGAATATAAGTACTATAATACTGCTCCTATGTACAAGAATATAACTACTATAATACTGCCTCTATATACAAGAATATAACTACTATAACACTGCCCCTATATACAAGAATATAACTACTATAATACTGCTCCTATATACAAGAATATAACTACTATAATACTGCCCCTATATACAAGAATATAACTACTATAATACTCTCCCTATATACAAGAATATAACTACTATAATACTGCCCCCTAAATACAAGAATATAACTACTATAAAACTGCCTCCTATATACAAGAATATAACTACTATAATACTCCCCCTATATACAAGAATATAACTACTATAATACTGCCCCCTAAATACAAGAATATAACTACTATAAAACTGCCTCCTATATACAAGAATATAACTACTATAATACTTCTCCTATATACAAGAATAGAACTACTATAATACTGCCCCCTATATACAAGAATATAACTACTATAATAATGCTCCCTATATACAAGAATATAACTACTATAATACTGCTCCCTATATACAAGAATATAACTACTATAATACTGCCCCCTATATACAAGAATATAACTACTATAATACTGCCCCTATATACAAGAATATAACTACTATAATACTGCCCCTATATACAAGAATATAACTACTATAATACTGCCCCTATATACAAGAATATAACTACTATAATACTGCTCCTATATACAAGAATATAACTACTATAATACTGCCCCTATGTACAGGAATATAACTACTATAATACTGCCCCTATATACAAGAATATAACTACTATATACAAGAATATAACTACTATAATACTGCCACCTATATACAAGAATATAACTACTATAATACTGCCTCTATATACAAGAATATAACTACTATAATACTGCCCCTATATACAAGAATATAACTACTATAATACTGCTCCTATGTACAAGAATATAACTACTATAATACTGCCCCCTATATACAAGAATATAACTACTATAATACTGCCCCTATATACAAGAATATAACTACTATAATACTGCTCCTATGTACAAGAATATAACTACTATAATACTGCCTCTATATAGAAGAATATAACTACTATAACACTGCCCCTATATACAAGAATATAACTACTATAATACTGCTCCTATATACAAGAATATAACTACTATAATACTGCCCCTATATACAAGAATATAACTACTATAATACTCCCCCTATATACAAGAATATAACTACTATAATACTGCCCCCTAAATACAAGAATATAACTACTATAATACTGCCCCTATATACAAGAATATAACTACTATAATACTGCCCCTATATACAAGAATATAACTACTATAACACTGCCCCTATGTACAGGAATATAACTACTATAATACTGCCCCTATATACAAGAATATAACTACTATAATACTGCCCACTATATACAAGAATATAACTACTATAATACTGCCACCTATATACAAGAATATAACTACTATAATACTGCTCCTATGTACAAGAATATAACTACTATAATACTGCTCCCTATATACAAGAATATAACTACTATAATACTGCTCCTATATACAAGAATATAACTACTATAATACTGCCCCTATATACAAGAATATAACTACTATAATACTGCCTCTATATACAAGAATATAACTACTATAATACTGCCTCCTATATACAAGAATATAACTACTATAATACTGCCCCTATATACAAGAATATATCTACTATAATACTGCCCACTATATACAAGAATATAACTACTATAATACTGCCACCTATATACAAGAATATAACTACTATAATACTGCCTCTATATACAAGAATATAACTACTATAATACTGCCCCTATATACAAGAATATAACTACTATAATACTGCTCCTATGTACAAGAATATAACTACTATAATACTGCCCCCTATATACAAGAATATAACTACTATAATACTGCCCCTATATACAAGAATATAACTACTATAATACTGCCACCTATATACAAGAATATAACTACTATAATACTGCCCCCTATATACAAGAATATAACTACTATAATACTGCACCTATATACAAGAATATAACTACTATAATACTGCCTCCTATATACAAGAATATAACTACTATAATACTGCACCTATATACAAGAATATAACTACTATAATACTGCCTCCTATATACAAGAATATAACTACTATAATACTCCGCCTATATACAAGAATATAACTACTATAATACTGCCCCCTAAATACAAGAATATAACTACTATAAAACTGCCTCCTATATACAAGAATATAACTACTATAATACTCCCCCTATATACAAGAATATAACTACTATAATACTGCCCCCTAAATACAAGAATATAACTACTATAAAACTGCCTCCTATATACAAGAATATAACTACTATAATACTGCCCCCTAAATACAAGAATATAACTACTATAAAACTGCCTCCTATATACAAGAATATAACTACTATAATACTCCCCCTATATACAAGAATATAACTACTATAATACTGCCCCCTAAATACAAGAATATAACTACTATAAAACTGCCTCCTATATACAAGAATATAACTACTATAATACTGCTCCTATATACAAGAATATAACTACTATAATACTGCTCCTATGTACAAGAATATAACTACTATAATACTGCTCCCTATATACAAGAATATAACTACTATAATACTGCCCCCTATATACAAGAATATAACTACTATAATACTGCCCCTATATACAAGAATATAACTACTATAATACTGCCCCTATATACAAGAATATAACTACTATAATACTGCCCCTATATACAAGAATATAACTACTATAATACTGCTCCTATATACAAGAATATAACTACTATAATACTGCCCCTATATACAAGAATATAACTACTATAACACTGCCCCTATGTACAGGAATATAACTACTATAATACTGCCCCTATATACAAGAATATAACTACTATAATACTGCCCACTATATACAAGAATATAACTACTATAATACTGCCACCTATATACAAGAATATAACTACTATAATACTGCTCCTATGTACAAGAATATAACTACTATAATACTGCTCCCTATATACAAGAATATAACTACTATAATACTGCCCCCTATATACAAGAATATAACTACTATAATACTGCCCCTATATACAAGAATATAACTACTATAATACTGCCCCTATATACAAGAATATAACTACTATAATACTGCCCCTATATACAAGAATATAACTACTATAATACTGCTCCTATATACAAGAATATAACTACTATAATACTGCCCCTATATACAAGAATATAACTACTATAACACTGCCCCTATGTACAGGAATATAACTACTATAATACTGCCCCTATATACAAGAATATAACTACTATAATACTGCCCCTATATACAAGAATATAACTACTATAATACTGCCCCTATATACAAGAATATAACTACTATAATACTGCCACCTATATACAAGAATATAACTACTATAATACTGCCTCTATATACAAGAATATAACTACTATAATACTGCTCCTATATACAAGAATATAACTACTATAATACTGCCCCCTATATACAAGAATATAACTACTATAATACTGCTCCTATGTACAAGAATATAACTACTATAATACTGCTATATGTATAATCTTGTATTCTCCGCTCCTTTCTGTTTTTATAGCTTTTCTTATTGATTATTTGCGTCACGATTAGTTGATTTATCTGCGGCCGACTTCAGGATATAGATAAAAAGCTGGATTCTCGTGAACGCCGCGTTCTGCCGGACAATTATTTTCATTGTCTAATTGTCGTCTCTGCGGCGCAGGATGACGGAGAAGAGTCTCCAGTTTAATTTTGTGGATTTTAGCTGAATTAATAAATGTGCAAATGGTTTTTTCATATCCTGTTCGAGAAAGGCGCCTTTACACGTAACTGCGGCCGAGCGACAGTAGCAGTCGGATCATTACCGACAAACAACCTAAATGATCATTAAAATGGATGTTTATCGTTCCACTTGTTTTGGTTTGCGCAGAAGTCATCGCTATTGGAACTTTATCGCTTTTTAGCAATCTATTTGTATAAAATTACCTGGATAGTGGCAATAACCCCCATCATTTGTGGAGGCTGATGTTGTAGGATTAACCCTTACAGCTAATGCAAAAAGGTTGTTTAGAACCAAAGTTATAGGTGCCCTTGAGGGGCTGTGGGAACGTTAATGGGGTTCCCAACAGTGGGACCCCCTGTTTAGCTTTTGGTGAAGAGACGACTATTTGTCATGCCGTCCTTATGGGCCAATAACTACTCCATATACCTCTAAGGATTAGTCGCAGAGGTGGAGGAGACGACTAGCAAGACCCCCCCCCCCCCCAATTACTTAATAGGGCTTTGGAAATGGGGGTTATATATAAAAAAAAAAATATATATAATTACAATTTTGTATTGAAAGTTGCTTTTGGGGCTAATATTTTCATCTAATAAAAGTGTATGGCAACCATGGATTTAGGCTTGGGTAAGATCGGGGGTCCACCAAAAATTATAATTAAATTCCTAGGAGATGCTCCTCTACAACCTCCGCATTGTGGTTGCACCGTTTGAGTTTTGATTTATTTTTGAGTATTTTTGAATTATTATTTTTTTTTCTTTCTTAGACTCTCTCAAAAACATTACCCCTTTAATACCAGATGGACTTGTGTGTGATTTTGGACCAACATCCTCTAAAAAAAAAACAAAAACAATCTGGTGATCAAAGTGTTTAAGACCGGTCACACGTGAAGGCCAGGGTCGAAGCTCAACTCTTTATAGAACAGATCACCCACCCGAAAACCCAAACAAAGTATCTCCAGCTCCCAATTTCTCTGACTCCATAGAATGTGCCATGGAGGAGTTTCCCCCTGTCAGTGCTCACTGGACTATAGGGGCTTCTTAAACTTGGCTTGACCCTCCGAGGAACTAGACACGGTTCCCAAGGGAAGAATTATCCTCCAGTCCCTCGGAAGAGGAATTTGCGTGATAAGGAAAAAAATTCGTTGCCACTAAAGGATTCCGATATCTCGATCAACCATCAAAGGGGCATGTGGTGTCACCCGTCTGAAATAAAACCTGGTATCATCTCTAGATTAAGAAAGGAAAGTTTCTGAAAGGACAGAAATTCAAGAGTTTTTGCAAATATTTTTGTTTCCTGGAACTTGTCTGGTCGTCCTTGAAGTTTTTGGTCTACTCTTGAATGGAGGTGACCTTGAAATCTTTGATGGTCCACTCATGAAAATGGCTTTAGGTCAATCTTCTTCTGTGTTTTTTAAGGGAATTTTTGAATCTGGTCTTTTATGGTGTCTATGGCTAAACTAGTAAACGTCCCAGCTGTTAACATCCGTGTCGCCTCCACATGCCGTCACTTTAAGGACGAGGATCGGATCTGTGGGAAAGGCCTTTGTGAAGGTTATTAGTGAAGTTCAAAGGTCACGTGTCATATAAACCTCACAAAGGGACAGAGGGGCCAAGTCTTGTCCTCCAAAACATAGGACAACTATAATTGCTGGAGATCCTCAAAGGCAGTTTGACCCTGCCCAATATTTTTATTTTTTTTAAGGTCTGTCAGATGTTTTTGCTAAGAAGAGGTAGATGGGGGCTTAGTGGACAACATTGGGGTCAGAAGTTCATGTGTGCTTCTAATGGTTTTGTTAGCTGGATTCCCCACATCCCCCCAACCACTATATTTGCATACAACTATATTCCAAAAACATTCTCAATGGGCAACTCTCGTGAGACATAAAAGCGGCCATATTGGTTGCCATTCAGTCTTGGAGAAAATAATAGTTACTAAGGAACTCCCGAAGAAGATCTGACAACGACTCGAGGGCCAAGGATTTTTGGGAATTTTTTGAAAGCAATATGGACCTATCACCTAGGGCTTTGAATGGTATGGTGGCTCCTTCCTCTGACCTGTCCTTCAAAGTTCCTCACATATCATCATGTGCCACGTCGTACACTGGCCATATCCTTTTCCGGTGGTCTAGTGTGGGGTCTTCAGTCTCGGCCCATCAATATTAAGATTTTTTTTTTAAATTCCCAGGAGGTTCTCTCCTAAAATTATGTGAACGTAGAAATTCGCTTTTCACTTATCCGGGTTTTATGAGTCGTCTTTCTAATATGTTCCCGCAGAACTGTCCATTCTGTAAACTTCCATCAGTCATTTCCCTCTCCCAAAAATATACTCCCCCCCCCCCCCCCTTTCGATACAAAGTAATAGGATGTGTCAATCCTCTCTGTTCCCTTTCATATTGAGATTACATATGCAAGGTCCTCTGGGGTCGGAGTATAAGGCCATGGGGTCTATGGAGGGTTCTGTGGAAACGGAAGAAAGTGGGACATGTCCTATTTATCCACGGACCCTTCACACGGTCCGTTAAAACCACGGCCATGTGAACGGCCCCATTGAAATACGTGCGTCCATCTGGCGGCCGTTTTAACAGCCGTCACGTGGACGTATACTACGGTTGTGTGAATAAGCCCTAAGGGACAAGTGGGGTCCTCCCCTTTTCAGGTGTGACTGGAGTCCTAAATTTTTTACAAAAGTTTCCCTTTTAAACCCCGTCCCACTCATATTGCAGCACAATCTGGTGGGTTCACTATACGCTCCTGTGGATAATATAATGGCGGCCATATTAGTTGGCACTGTAAAAGGGCCCCCCAACTAGCGCATGCCATTTATTGTACTGGCTTTCTCAAATGAGGGCGCAAGGCCTTTTGGATGAAAAGGGTTTCTCCAGGGTTAGAAAAATATGGCTGCTTTCCTCCAGAAACAGTGCCACACCTATTCACAGGTTGTTCATGGTATTGCAGCTCATCCACATTCACTTCAATGGATCTGAGCTGCAATACCAGAAACAACCTGTGGCCAGGTGTGGCGCTTTTCCTGGAAGAAAGCAGCTTTTCTAATGCTGTCGGAGTCTGTCACCCAGCTTTCCCATAAATAGCCGCTGGCTGGAGAGAAGACTCGATCGTGTAGCGGTCGTATTAATTTTGCATCCCGCTGAATCCGCTTTTACATGACTTTGTACGAACACGTCTGCCGCTCTTTGTTCCTCCGGCTTCGCTCCCTAATTGATGTCTGTAAAAGCCCAAAGGTTTATTCTTGCGGAAAGCATGATTCATTTATCGGCGTCTACACCAGCCGCCGAGATCTTACTGTAATTCCAAACCAGTGATACGAGCCAAAAGTGATCCACGGGCTGCAGAGGGCACAGGACGGATGGTCAGCTCTGCAGCCAACTCCACCGCTCCTGATTGGTGGGTGCAGAATTAGACCTGATCAAATGAAAGAATCTGCCCCCCCCCCCCCTTCTGAGATCTATTAAACCATTTCCTAGTTAGATCTGTTCCTGGGAAAGTTGGGTGACAACCAATGTGGCCGCCAGGGAAAACTTCAACGGTTGACGCCAGATTTCCTAAAATCCTGAATGGCAAATCCGTCTAGTTATACGATAAGAGCGCGGAGCTGCGTTACTAGTCAGATCTGCCTTAAGGGGGTCTGGGTCTGTCTTGAGGGGGTCTGGGTCTGTCTTGAGGGGGTCTGGGTCTGTCTTGAGGGGGTCTGGGTCTGTCTTGAGGGGGTCTGGGTCTGTCTTGAGGGGGTCTGGGTCTGTCTTGAGGGGGTCTGGGTCTGTCTTGAGGGGGTCCTGGGTCTGTCTTGAGGGGGTCCTGGTCCTGTCTTGAGGGGGTCCTGGTCCTGTCTTGAGGGGGTCCTGGTCCTGTCTTGAGGGGGTCCTGGTCCTGTCTTGAGGGGGTCCTGGTCCTGTCTTGAGGGGGGACTGGTCCTGTCTTGAGGGGGTCCTGGGTCTGTCTTGAGGGGGTCCTGGTCCTGTCTTGAGGGGGGACTGGTCCTGTCTTGAGGGGGGACTGGTCCTGTCTTGAGGGGGGACTGGTCCTGTCTTGAGGGGGGACTGGTCCTGTCTTGAGGGGGTCCTGGTCCTGTCTTGAGGGGGTCCTGGTCCTGTCTTGAGGGGGTCCTGGTCCTGTCTTGAGGGGGTCCTGGTCCTGTCTTGAGGGGGTCCTGGTCCTGTCTTGAGGGGGTCCTGGGTCTGTCTTGAGGGGGTCCTGGTCCTGTCTTGAGGGGGTCCTGGTCCTGTCTTGAGGGGGTCCTGGTCCTGTCTTGAGGGGGTCCTGGTCCTGTCTTGAGGGGGGTCTGGGTCTGTCTTCATTTTGGGGTGTGACGAAGGGGGTTATCTGCACTATTTGTCATTTGGAAGGCGTAGTTTTGGGCTGTGTCCTATATAAACGGGCGCCGCATAAGGAGAAAAAATTTGCGCTCATCGCTTCGTCCGCCGTTTTTCAGAGTTTCCCTGACGTCCCTTCTGTATGAGAGAGAACTTAATGATTAATATTTAGTGGGGAGTTTTTTTTTTTTCCAAATAACATGAATTCCTCTCAGAACCTCCCACTTTGGGGCATATTTGCATAAGCTCCGCCCTCCATGTTCGGGACAGCGGGAGGAGCGCCCTTCACATGTCTTTGCTGTGTGCATGAGGCCTAAATATAAGGGTAGATAATATCCATCACAGAATTTATCGCAATGGCGCAAAAAAATACTCGTGCCACGTGCGTTTGCCTAGCAAAGGGTAAAATCTGCGACTATTCTGGAACTTTATGGGACTGATCTATAAATTGTCTCAATATTTTTTTTTTTAAGCCGTCTGGACCGAAAATCCGCCACGTCCGGATGCGGTCTGTCGTTGACTTGTCCGCTCATGGGAAAGCTGGGTGACAACGAATATGGCCTCCAATACAGCTCCCAGTGGGGTTATCACTCCGCTTTTCCTAGACTTCTGAATGGTGGTTCTGCCTAGTTCTGCAGCGATCCGTTCTTCTTTCCCATATTGCTTCAAAACTTGCCATTCAGGGGTCTAGGAAAGCTGGGTGACAAGTGGAGTTTTAAAACCTTTCTGAAGATTATAACTACTGATACGATTTTTTTGTGCCATGCTGGACGACTAGGCCGATTTTGTAGGATCCGGACTCGTGGACGCCTAATAACATAAAATGTCACTTCCTATATAAAGCACCGAGCGCTGAGTCACCATTATAAACACGGTGAGTTATATTATATTAGATTTAGCAGCCAGACAATGACACGACTATAGATGAGTCAATAAAAGAGCGCCTTAAATAAACATATACCGCATGTGACTATTCTACATTAAATAAATAATAATTTCATACTTGCAGTACCACTTCTCGCCACTAGAGATAAGAATTTACCATAGACTACAATGCAACAGCGCCACCAGCATTTCCTTCTATAATCACAATAAATATAAGCCCTTGCGTTGTCCCTTTATGTTCATGTTGTAAAAAACATTCCTATTCATAGGTTTTAGGGAAAGCTGTGTGACGACCAATATATGCTGCCTTTACAGCTTCCACAGGGGGTTGTCACTCACATTGACCAATGGTAAATCCGACCTTGCACGAATGAGTCTGGCAATTGTGTATCATTACAACACCAAGTAAATTTGACCTTCAGGACTGTAGGATAGCGGAGTGATCGCCGCTGTGTATGCGGCAGCCCGGCCCGTTGGTTGCTATCTGGAGCGCTTGATAAACTGGCAGGGGCTTGGCCCCGTTGTTGCTGGATTAGAGGAATTTTATTGCAGATGTAATTATGTTGACATTGGACGGTATCGGGAGGCGACAGAGCAAAGATAAAAAAAATGGGACCCTTTTCAGGAGCTGCTTGACACCAGCACACTCATGGGGGAGGGGTGCATAAGGAGCGTTCATGCTTCCTCCCCAAGCCCTTTGACCAACTCCCCCACCACTCGTCGTCTTTGGCAAAAAAACTTTTATTACTAGAACGTACATTGAGGAGGGGAGCCCGACCAATCACGACACCACTCTTTATGAGCCGGGACACACCTGCCCCCGGCCCTCCTACCTGAAGACCAACCACGCCCGTCTGCCATCAGTCTGTCCCCCTGGCAGCCGGCCCGGCTGACCTCCTTGGCTACTCGGGCCGTGGTCTTACCTGGGAACCTGCCGTATGTCCCGTGTGCCCCCCCTCTCCACTGGCAAGGTCGTCCTGCCGTATGGCTCATGGCTTGCTCGCTGTGGCCAACCAAATCAATCCACCCTTCTCCGTGGGTAATGTCGTGATCCGCCTTACAAAGTATTGTAACAATAACACTCAACAGGAAGGGAGGGTGGGTGTCCTTGCTCTCCAACAGAAAACAGGCCGCCCCTTATCTACCCGGCTCCCCCGTCCACTTTACCTGGGCAGCTATGCCCCGTTTTCACCACAGGTCGGCTCCCTACTCTGCCCAACTTAGCCACGTCTGTGCCACAAACCATGTGGTGGCCGCCATTTTAACCCTCACTCGGACTTTGCCCCGTGCTCGTCGCTCCTTGGTTTTTGCTGCTCGTTGCTAGTCTGAGATTTAATGACTCCGAATGGATCCTACTGGTTATATCGTCTATCGTTCCTTCCTAAAAGGGAAACTGTGACACCCCCCCCCCCTCCACTCAAATCCTGGGGGTATGGGTTGTGTCCCACCATAGGAGACCCCACGGGGCACTCCACTGATCCCTCTCATGAGGAATGTGACGACTCTTCGCTGGTGGATCCTACAGGTCTTGAGACGCTCCCCCCCCCCTTACAGATTCTCTTCCCCATTGCAAAAATGTTCACACCCCACAGATCTGATGCCTACAACACTGGTTTGTCTTTGGTTGTTTCTGGGTTAAACCCTCTACAGATTGCCAGTTTTTTTTTTTGTTTTTCCGGCCTCCACTCTTTGGAAAATATTCTAGTGCTTTGAAATACGTGAACATTTTTAGTAGAACACAGAGCCATCTGTTTAACTTATCATCTCTCCAGAATCCTAAATTATAGCGGAGTCCAGAGCCAAAAATTCTGCCATCCTCCGTTCACCTCGCCTGTGCCACTCCTCCCCCCCGGCCCCCGCCTGTCTGGATGTAGTCTGTCTGATCAGGACGGACACATTCTACAGATTTCATTTGGACACTAGAGCTTCATCGGGTCAAAAATGTGCAATTTTACTAGATGCCCACTGTGGGCTTTTGTATAAGGCCATTCCCCTATAGCAGTGGCAGGCCGAATCATGCCAGTCATCAGTCTATCTTTGGTTACTGGCACATGCCTAGGGGTGAGATTGGCCTTCATGACCGGCATGGGTGCATTTGGCCCATAACATTTTTTAGGCCCATTCAATATAAGAATTTGACCTAAGGTTAGCCATAGATTGGGCATGATGGCCTGACAGAGTGGTCAATCTAATAGGTGATTGCTATGTACCCTTCCGACGGGCATCAACAACCATCCATGTTATGGGCCGGTGTTTATTTATATGCAAGATTCCAAAAATATAGACAAAAATGAGCATGAGGCATGGTCCTATCTAGAATCCTCCATTTATTGGGGACAGTTTACTCGCCGTTGTGTGTGGACACGTCCTGCCCTATATGTTAGAGGTTTATGGGGTGGGGAGGGAGTATTTCCCCCCCCTTATTTTCACAGCTGGACGCCCCACCGTGACCACGTTGTAATCGTCCCATCATGTCGTCTCGTCAGGAGTTGGTCATCCTCCTCCGAGACACAAGTGACACTTTATTTTCCTGCAGCGGGTGACGTCATCTCCTTTAAAATATTGTATTTTCGTTGTGTCCCCGGCTCCCCTCCCCCGCCCTGTTTACTTCTGACTCACGCAGCGTGGTGATCATGAGATCTTGAAGTGTTTCCACATTGTCTCCTGCCGTTACTCTGGAGAGCGGCCGCCGGTTCATCTGGAGTCATGCTATACACGTAGGATACCGCTAACTGCCGTGGTGCGCGCGTCACGTTGTACAGGAGACGGAAAAATATTTTTCGTTTTTGTTGGGTTTTTAAAAAAACAAAAAACTATTTCAGGAAACTTGCTGGATAAAGTAAATAAAAAGTTTCTAGAATTACGGAAAAGTTTATAACTTTTTGGTTATGCGTTACACTTTATTTACAGTTGGAGCAGCCTCTGGTGTAACAGTGGTATCTTGAGATGTGCAACTCTGCTCATTGTAAACCATCGACGTCGCGACTTCAGCTAGGACCCTTCTTTATTTTCCTCAGATGGCATCATGGCCGACGTATATAAGTATCTCTTCTTCTTTTTTTTTTTATTGGTTTCCAACGCTTGGCTACAAGGCTATAGATCTGCTCATCCTGCGCCACCTGTTTCCTGAATAGAATGCCAGAATTACAGTGAAGACTGACACCTGCACAGCAAGAGAGAGCGAACTGGGAGGGAAATATTTCAATATAACAATGTAGAATTCTATAGCATGCAGGGTCCTTGGAAAGCTGGGTGACGTCCCCTGTTACCCTTTTATTTTTGAGCGGGGTTGTTTTTAAATGCCCCAGAACCTCAGCCGTGTTTCCAGGTGCTGATCTTGGCGTCCTCGCTGATGTCTTTACATGTGGTGCCGCACGTTTCCTCGTTCCTGTTGCGACACGTCCGGATCGCCCCAATTCTTGTGTTTCCTCGGCCTGTTTATTTTTTTTCTTTACTGTATTTTTATGGGACGGTGTCTTCTTTCACCGCCCTGGTTCCTCCTGCGGTTTTGTTTTTACAAGGTCTATATTGTTCCTCAGACCTTCAGGAGGAAGCTGCCCACTAATCTCTTCCAAGTCCATGACGTTACAAAGAGTCTGAAGGAACTTTACCCCAGACGATGAGGAGGAGATAAGACTGTTTATAGATCCGAGTCTTTGATGTCTGGTCTCCAGGTTACCCCGGCCTGCGGAGGAGCGCACAGCACGTGTTCCCATGCGCTGGCCCGGGCTTTGGGCCTAGGAGTGGCCGTCCATATTAATAATACCTCCCAACTCTCCTGGAATTTCCAGGAGATCTCCTAGAAGAGCGGCCAGAGCTCCTGGGGGCCACACTTCCTCTTCAAAATATTCTCACCTATCCCCATTCCTGTAGCGCTCTTCACTCTGGGGCCCCGCGGTGTCAGGACGTTGTCTGCGGTGGTGCCCAGGAGTGAAGAACACGGCAGGAATAGTCCGGTCTGGGGGTCTGTATTTAAGGGGTCGTTTTTTGTCGAGTCTGGGGTCTTCTCTATTTAGGTGGTCTGGTTTGTAGTCTGTATTTAGGGGATCTGGTCTGGGGTCTATTTATTTAGAGGGTCTGGAATCTGGCTTTAGAGGGTCTGGCTTTAGAGGGTCTGGCTTTAGAGGGTCTTTATTTAGGGTGCGGTTTATCCCTTTACCTGACTGAACTCAAAGGGGAATTTTACCTAAATACTAAAATTCTGTTTGTTTTTTTCATTCTTTATAATAAGATCTACATTTTGGAAGGGGTGTATGAGCTCGGACCCTCCTCAGAACCCTAGACAAACGGCCGTGTCAGTCTGTGGAGCCCTCACCCCATCACGGGAGCACAGCAGTATTCCCTCCAGCATTCCCGTTTTTTTATGGGACTGTCCCTTTTGTAAGACACAAAATGGGTGTTTCCGTGTTACTTTTAGTGCGTCCGTGTACGGGCTGGGGAGGGGCTTAAGGCGACTTGGGATTCAAATATAGTGGACATTGCAGAGAGCGCCATTGCCCCTTGGTCTTGGTGTGGTCCCGAAGTCACAACCACAATGTCATTCAATTTCTAATGTGGTTTTATGTTTTTGTTTTTTTTTGCTTTTTGTTGTTTTTTTTACCCACAATTCCGCTTCCTATTTTGTAATTCCAGCTACAGTTGTCAATAGCAACCAATCACCGCGCAGCTTTCATTTTCTAAAGTGCTCTTGAAAAATGAAACCTGTCCTGTGATTGGTTGCTAGGGGCAACATTGACCGTTGTGCTGTTACAGTATTCTCCAACCTGTGGCTCTTCAGCCATCGCAAAACTACAACTCCCATCATGCCCTAAAAGCCGTAGTTGGAGGACACTGTGCTAGAGATATTGATGAGAAGTGGCCCCGTACAAATCAATGGGGCCCGGCCCTTTTAGACTACACCAATAAAATGGTATAGGACTGCATGTACCGAGTCTCTGTGGTGGAACCAGAAGTCCCAGCATTCCCTAGTTCCTCCAGCAGGGCATGCTGGGACTTGTAGTCACACCTCAGGCGATCTCCTTACAAGGCTACACATACTGAATCTCGTATTGTTTTTTTTTTTTTTTGGCCGACTCCATGAATGTTTTTCCTCCTCAGATGTCGGGTGTTTCTGGGAGTTTATGAGAATATGAAAATAATGGTTCTTGTGTCTCAATAAAGGGGTTCATTTCCATCTGGGAGACTGAACGAGGCTTTTGTTCGGACACTGGGACATATTCATTGCACGCTGCTCAATTCTACGGATCCCGGCCGCGACTTTTAACGCATTCCACCCAATGTTCTTGGATACAAAAGAACACGTATTAAAAATAACTCTGTTATTACTCACCGGCTCCGAGACTTTGTAATAACCCGCAGAAGCCGCTTCACTTACTCAACCCACCTCCCAATTTTTGTTGTTCTTCTCTGGGAATGAGTCAGTGATTTTGAAAAGCTTCCCCGCTGTCGGTCGCCCTGTCCTCCGCTCAGCACTCTGGTAGTAACTCTGCTGGCTGGCTCTTATGTAAATCTCCTCCTACCTGCCATAGATTCGCACCCAAAGGGAATTTTTTTTTTTATCTTCGACCCTTTTGTGTCTGTTATATCCGTTTCCGGGAAAGCTGGGTGACCACCGATATGTCCTCCCCCCACAAGAGCGGTCATTCAGCTTTCCCCCGAGCCCTGAATGGTAAAGATGCAGCGATATGGGCGCAGGGGGATGTATTAGTGTTACTGGGCAGATTTGGCGCTCCGGAGTCTAGGAAAGCTGAGTGACTACCTTAATGAGCGCCATGTTTGTCACCCAGCTTCTTCAGAAATTGATAGAACCCAAATTTGTGATTTCATAGACTATTTATTGTTTTTTTTTTAAAATCTAGGGGGGAAATTCTCTGATACCCGAGGTCCTGGGCCCCTGTCTCATTCCATTTCTAGCACTACTCTTCTGTGGCAGAGGGGCATTTGCCCCCCCAGCACGACCCTATAGTTACGTCATTGTGTGATTTTAGCGTTATGGGCCGTATTGGGGGAAAAAGACCTTGTGACAATTTGATCCAAGGGACATTAACCCTGCCCCCCATGAGCAGTAATTTGTCACATATCTCCATATCTGCCGCTCCTCTTATAACGCTCCAGCACTGATATAAGGTTACTGGCCCTTTAAGAATCTCCATACATTGAGTACCCAACGCATTTGACTCAATAGTGACTCCTTTGCTGTGACTTTTCTTAAACTTTGTTGTATCCGATCCCCTTAAATTTTTCGTGTTCTTTGCTGGGAGTGGGCAGACAGTCCACATTGTGGGGAGGTAACGGTATCCGATGATGAGGAGGCGGATGATGATGATGATGGTGGTGGTGGTGGTGGTGGCGTTTCCAGACTGTGACAGGACGATAAACACATCCTTTTGATGGTCCTTGAAAATGACTAATTAGAAATGGCCTCATCTGTCTGGTCAGTCAGGAGCTGAAATCTGAGCGCGGAGAACACTGAGGGCCTGTGTGCGGCCGCGGCTCCTGTCAGCCGACTCGTCACCGTTTTCCCACCCAGAAATGATTTTTTTTTTTCCTCTCCTTTTTCATTTGACGTAAACAGACTCCGATCTGTTATTTAGGACTTGACTCCTGTTAATAGGACTTGTCGTGGGAACCTGCGCCTGATACTAGATTTTTAATTTTTTTTCAGAATTGTAGTAAGTTTTTTGTTTTTGCATTTTTTTTATTTTTTCAAAAATGACATCCCCCCCCCCCCCCTAAATTTTTATTTTTACACATTTTTATCATGATTATTCCTTCCCATTGTGGAACTCAAATTGCCAGTTGTCAGCCCGACTTTTATGTAAAATAATCCACGTTTACAATAGTGGGGCAAAAATAAAAAATTCCCAGCGAGAGAAAAAGATCTGACTGGATTTCCATTGGTCGTAAACTATGCGCCATTAGGATAGTAGCCAGCTATGGGCTGTACCGTATGTGCCTCAATAGCCGCCTTACAGGGCAACAGTCTCCAGCCAGAAATACCGTCCTCACAATCCCCCCTGCAACCTTGCCGCCATCTTCCTCACCCTAGCTTCTCTGTACGTGCCAGAGCGTGACGATCCGGTGTTGTCTTCCAACTCCCTAATAATTACAATAGGAATCTTTTAACGCTGGAATTTTTTTTTAAGGACGCCTTTAAGGAAACCTGTCAGGAAGTTTGGAGCCACTCAATCCCCATCATGTCGTTACGCAGCTGAGGTTTAGTCGCCAGCCCCCAAAACAGAATAGTTAGTAAAAAATAACCATGATGCAACCGGGAGCAGCATCGGGCGCATGAAGAGCGGACTGTACACCGTGCATACGCCGACTCCGCTGGACTCCTTACCCAGACTCCTTTCAGTTAGTTGTAGTGTCTACCACCGTGTGACCGCCGTTGTTTCAACACGTTCGTGTGAATAAGTCCTGCAGCCATTTTGGGGAAGAGCAGAGGAGACCCTAAAACGGCAGAGGGACACAACTGAGGGGCACCATGTAATATTACTCCACATACCCGGCACCAGGTAATATTACTCCACATACCCGGCACCAGGTAATATTACTCCACATACCCGGCACCAGGTAATGTTACTCCACATACCCGGCACCAGGTAATGTTACTCCAC
This sequence comes from Rhinoderma darwinii, assembly GCF_050947455.1. Lineage (NCBI taxonomy): Eukaryota > Metazoa > Chordata > Amphibia > Anura > Rhinodermatidae > Rhinoderma > Rhinoderma darwinii. The sequence goes on along the minus strand of NC_134699.1, from coordinate 5,467,041 downwards.
ATACCCGGCACCATGTAATGTTACTCCACATACCCGGCACCATGTAATGTTACTCCACATACCCGGCACCATGTAATGTTACTCCACATACCCGGCACCATGTAATGTTACTCCACATACCCGGCACCATGTAATGTTACTCCACATACCCGGCACCATGTAATGTTACTCCACATACCCGGCACCATGTAATGTTACTCCACATACCCGGCACCATGTAATGTTACTCCACATACCCGGCACCATGTAATATTACTCCACATACCCGGCACCAGGTAATGTTTCTCCACATACCCGGCACCATGTAATAGTACTCCACATACCCGGCACCATGTAATAGTACTCCACATACCCGGCACCAGGTAATATTACTCCACATACCCGGCACCAGGTAATATTACTCCACATACCCGACACCAGGTAATATTACTCCACATACCCGGCACCAGGTAATATTACTCCACAAACCCGGCACCATGTAATATTACTCCACATACCCGGCACCAGGTAATATTTCTCCACATACCCGGCACCAGGTAATATTTCTCCACATACCCGGCACCAGGTAATATTACTCCACATACCCGGCACCAGGTAATATTACTCCACATACCCGGCACCAGGTAATATTACTCCACATACCCGGCACCAGGTAATATTACTCCACATACCCGGCACCAGGTAATATTACTCCATACACCCGGCACCAGGTAATATTACTCCACATACCCGGCACCAGGTAATATTACTCCACACACCCGGCACCAGGTAATATTACTCCACACACCCGGCACCAGGTAATATTACTCCACACACCCGGCACCAGGTAATATTACTCCACATACCCGGCACCAGGTAATATTACTCCACATACCCGGCACCAGGTAATATTACTCCATACACCCGGCACCAGGTAATATTACTCCATATACCGATCATATTTAAAATGTTCTGGGACCGGAGGTTCGCTTTAAGTAACAAGAATTTTTTTTTAAATCTTTTTTATTTATTTTTTTACTTTTCTGTCTGGGAAATTCGAGATAAGGACCAGTATGAAGGAGTGTATATTCTGTACAGTGCCTCAGAGTATGTTGGCGCTATATAAGCCAATGCTTGATCATGTTCAAAATTTATATTCTAGCGCTAATTCCAGCTCCAGAATGCGCTTTTAATTTTCCATCAGGACTAGCAAAGTGCCGATGTAGGTGCCAGATGTTGTCACAGCTGCTATTGAGATGCTTCGTGCCACTGTACACTATGACAATATGTAGGATACGCTACCGAGGAAAAACCACCCAGGTTATTCTGTAGTCAAAAAGAAAACCAAATCTATAATATTTATAATCATTTTATTCTTTTTTTTTTTTTTTGTAGCCGCCTTTATTTTTTATCTTTACTAGTTTTTCTCTTTACAGCGTGACACAAAGTGATAGCTAATCATTTCCATTTTAACTTCATCTGACAAACCGATCCAGGGAGACCGAGCGCTCGCCGCATCCTTAAATGACTACTATCGCTCTATGTCTCCTGCGCAGCCTCAAATGGCCTTTTGTTATCTGGTGTCTAGACGCCGCGCAGCCGGAATATTTGGGTTGCCGGGACGGAGTTTTTTTATTTTTTATGGTTTTTATTTTTTTATTTTTTTTACTACTTCAATTATTCTTAAAGCCTATTAAAAAATGGAATATTCTATTTTGTAATAAACAGATATCTCTTTGTACATTGTCTTTTAAGCTTCTTATGTGAACAGTGAGGAGGAGGAGGGTTATGGAGGGGCATCGGGCTGCTCATTCAATTGTATGATGGTTGTGTCTAGACGGCGTGCAGATGTGGTTGCAGCAGGGGAATAGTCTCACTTTTTTTCTTTAATAATTTATTTATTTTCGCCCCTTGTGATATATATATAATTTTTTTATACCTATGTTGGCGCCATAAACCGTATTGAGATGTGCATATCTGAGATGTGACGGTAATGGTATACATTTAAAACAAAAATGTATTTTTTTTCTAATCTTTTATGTTGTAAATTGTTCAATTTTGTACAACATAATTTCAGCCCGAGCCTGTGTCTCATGTTAAAATTAAAAATAAAAATTCACATTTTTTTAAATTTTTTGTTACATACATTTGATATCTACGTTTTTATTAAACCAACGTCAATTTCTCAGTAACTTGCAGTTGATTTTTTTTTCAATATATATATATATTATTTATTTTAATTTTTTATTTTATTTATTTTTTATTTATTTTTTATTTTTTATTTTTTTTCATAGTTTGAGTAGTGCAACAAGCAATTGGAATATTAAATCTATTAATTATCTCCTATTATTCCCCCCTGATTAGAGCGTCTGTGATCATATTCAAGTTAACATGACGCATACATAAGATGCGACCTGCGTGGGATGATATGAATAATTGACCGCGATATTAAAAACACTACACAATTTCCTCTATTTGATTATGCAAATTCCCTTTTACCAATTACCATCGTGAGCAGATTGTCATTGCGTGACACCCACACCGGGCCACAGGACATCTGTCACAGGTGACAATGAAGAGGGCGCCTCGGCCAGCTTGCCATTGATTGGTTACTGGTTAGATGCTGAAATAAAACCTACATCAGACAAAGGCCGTTTTATAGAAAAACATTGCAGAATTTTTTTGTTTTTTTATTCTATGTCCCATATGGGAAATTTTTGGCCAATGGTTCGATCATACCGGCCAATATGGTTGGAATTATTTTTATTATATAATATGATAGACCTCCTGTCCATTTTAGTTGGGACCCGGTTTCTTACTTGGGCAAGAAATCTGCAATTTTTCTGTAGTGTTGGGTAATATTGATGTTTTTGAAGGGTTAACTGTACGGGGACACAGTCCTTATCATTCCTGGCGTGCAGTACTGGAACCCCGGCCTCCATTCCAAGCGGGGCGCGATGTTCATGGTGGTTTGTACGTCCCAACAGTGTTTTGTATTTGGTTTCTTTCAGGTGTTCAAAAATTTTTCCCACGGTCGGCAGACATTCTATATTAGTAGGTTAATCGGCTGCTGCTGACGAAGACTGGTTTGTGTCTGGCGCAGGAAATGAGTTTGTAAAGCCGACCGCAGACCGTGATTACCGTGATCAGACAACCGTTGCATTGGGCAAAATTTTTGCTACACGTGAATATCTGTAGGAGAATTTTTGTCTTTTCTTGCCCAAATTCCCACGTGCTTGAGAGGTTCTGTTATGGCGAACCATAAAAACGGCTTTAGAACCTCTTTATGTAGCGTCCGTTAATGAGTATATAATATCTAAACATGGAAAGAAATGTATGTAGGGGGTCTTAATGACCCCAAAAAGTTTGGGGTGGAATGTGTGTGTGTGTGTGTGTGTGTGTGTGTGTGTGTGTGTTTTTTTAGACTTGTATTTATGTTCGTTCTACCTCCGCATATAGGCAGCATTTTTTTTTTATGGCAATGTTCTGTTGGGGGAATGCCCAATTTGACCCATTTTGTTTGAAATATTTTTGAAAAAGGAAATCTTTGGATTTATAAATATGGCAATATTTGCTAGACACATGACCTCATGCCTGATCCGTGAAAAGGTTAAGTCTCCTCCGAGGCCATGGAGAGGTCAGAGGGTGCAGTGTGGTCAGGCTGGGGGCTGGGAGCAACAATAGTCGGCTTGGTGTGAATGACTCTTCCCCACTGACCATTGTCTTGCGTTGACAGCTGTAAATTTTTGCAGCTTCAAGAAAGACGCAAATCCATCGTTATTGTAGGTGCCGGGTAAAAAGAGCGACAGATGTGGATGATGATCAGAAGTCGCTGCCAGATCTTTATGTAGCACAGCACTAGTTTCTCTGAAGTAATCCAACAATAAAAAAAAAAAATCAAACCTTTACAAAAAGTTACACCAATTGAGAAAAAAACATAGGTTTTTTGTTTTTGTTTTTTAAATTCGGCTAAATATCCATCTAGAAAAAAGTAAAGTGACCTCTACCCCAAAAAAATCCTAAATAGCGCATGTTTGACTGTATTATGGTCCTATAAAGGTGCCCGTACGCATTTGACAACATTCGACTGAACCTGCCGGCTTCCGCTGGATCGGCCCACAATCCAACGTGTATTTGGGCCGCCTGACTCTTCCTTGGCGGCAGATTTTGGAGAAAGAAGAATCTGGCATTTTACCATTCCCAATCCTTTGTTCCCCCTGGAGATCGGCCCATCCAGACACCTCCTTTTTGCCCTTCTCCCCATTGAAATATACACGTACACTCAGCCGGGCATGTTTATGGAAAGTGGGGAGAAATAATTAGCGGCCAAACGAGCTGCTGTTGTAGACAAGTAGTTTGGCCCTAGGCAGCTGTGTAGATATCGGACTACAACTGAAAATGTCAAAAATATACCAGATAATTCTATGAAAATTTTTGGTTTTCTATTTTTTTTTTATTTTTAATTATTAGTAAATTTTCTTAAAAATTTTCTATTACAAATTCCAGGCCAATATCCCATCACTACAAAGTAATGACCGGCCTAGCGCACAGTGGAGCCAGACATTTTGTACGTGATCATACCTTCATGTCACCATTTCCTAATGAATGGATCGCCTGCTTTCCCATACCCCTGTACCCCTCTGCCAAAAAACAAAACCCAAAAAGTCTGGACAGGTGCATGTCCTCTACAATGGTGGCATTTAACCCCTTGACGTGGAGCTTTTGCTGAGCAGCTCTGCAGATATTTTGCAATGTCATGAATTGAATGGTGACGGGGCAGGTCACAGAGGGTGACGTGAAGGTTTAGTTGACTGACCTGGTGCGGCCCGCGCTGAGGCTAATGTAACCTTCTCGTCCTCTCAGACTCTTAATAAACATCAGATGTCTGGCTGGACAGAGCATATGACCGAGATACAAAGGATTTGTTTGTTCCGTTTTGCCTCCCCCACCCTTTTATTTTATAACGCCCTTCCCTTTGAAAAAAAAAAAATTTATTTTTTTTTTTTTTTAATTTTTATAAAAATATTTGCATGTTGTCTGGAATTTTTACATTTAGTCTGTCTGATAGCGAAGTCTCCGAATGTTCTGTCCTCTCTGGGAAGAATAACAGTTTTACAGCGAAAAACAATACTCGATCTCTGTGCGCTGGAAAACATGGAAGGGGGGGGGGCACTTATGATTAAAAATTAAAGGGAAAGGGTCTCTATTTCAAGAAATGTTTTTGGCGATTTTTGTTTAATTGGCTCATCATTGATGCACCGGACGTAGCCGCTCTGAAATGTAGCGTTTTTAATTATATATTATGATATTGGCCTATAGTTCTGTGGTCACAGAGGGACGGGTGTGTTTTTGTAGTTCCGGGCCTATTTTATAGCGCTATTCCATAGCAGATTTTTTTTATTGTAATTTTTATATAATTTTTTTTATGTAATTTTATATAATTTTTTTTTATTTTTTTTTTTATATTGTAAAAAAAATTCTAGGACTTTTATGGCCAAATCTGAAACCAAAATTTCTGGTGGGAAATTTGTGTTTAAAACTCTATCTACAAGTTGGGTTCTCTTCATGGGTCTGACGTAGATCCAGTAGATCTGGTTCGAGCTCTCGCAGTCAACTTTGAGGTCCAGAGATTTCCCATCACAATCCCAATTGACTGAACTCCCGACTGAATGCAAATTCCCTTTGGGCCCGGACCTGCTCGAGATTGGGGGTCACAGAGCTTTTATGTATGGCCCTAAATCTGCACTCCCTTTAAATATTGAGGTTCATTACCTACAAACCTGCTGAAGATGGGCCCCTTATTAATGGGTTAAGTAGGATGTTTCATTAAAGGGTCAGTTAACAAAAAAGTTCTGTTTCTAGAGCTTTAATATAAAATCATTCCATATAAAGGGGCCGTCCAGGACTAGACAAAAAAATTCTTTCTTTCAAAAACAGCACCAAAGCTGTGTACAAGTTGTCTTATTTCAGTCAATGGGGCTGAGCTGCAATACCACACACAACCATATAGACAGTTGTGGCGCTGTTCATGGTAGAAAGCAGCCATTTTTTCCTAAACCTCGACAACCCCTTTAAATACTTAATCATATGATGTCTGAATATGGATTCATTATATGAAATTCCCCTAAATTTGGTAGACATTTTAGTTTGCGGAGTCATGGTTCTATCTCGTCCGGGAAAGCTGGGTGACAACAAAAATAACCACCGTCACTGGTCCCACAAGAGTCTTCCAGTTCTCCTGAATTGGAATGTGTATGTATGTGTATATACAATGTCATTATAGTTTTTGTTTTGTTTTTTCTTAAAGGGGCATGGGGTGGTTTTTCGTATTGATCGGTGGGGGTCCAACACCTGGACCCCGCACCAGTTAGCTGTTTAGGTGTCCTCCGGGCACCGGGTGTCCATGTTAAAATCAGGCGGCTCTGGTCACAGTATTACGGCCGTGCTGGAGCACATCCGCTATTCCTCCGGCACTGACCACCACTGCGTAACATCCGGTGCCCGGAGGCAGCCGAACAGCTGATCAGCGTGGGGTCCGGTTGTCAGACCCCCACCAATCATATGCTGTTGACCTTTCCTGTGGATAGAAAAAAACACCCCATGCCCGGACAACCCCTTTAGGTCGGAAATGGATCTTGCTGGCCCTGCCAATTATTTGAACCAGATCTAGAGTCTCATTGGTCCGCATCTTTTTCAAAAACTAACCAAACTGGGTGTTAATGTCCTGGGTTACGTGGCGACTTGCGCTCGCAGTCAAATTTCAGGTATACTGGAACTGGACCGGTTTCCTGTGGGGGAAAAAAAAAAAATCTCAAACGACGTTGTGCTTGTCATAAAAAATCCAATTTGGTTGGAATTTTTGTGGCCATTGTAACGTTGCTCGTGGTTTTTTTGCTCGTAAGAAATCGCCGCGGTTCTCCGGGATATTTAAATTGTTTTAGAATTTATATAAAATATATACATTCTATATTATTAGAGTAAAATAAAAATTTCGAATAAAATTTAAAAAAGTTTCCTGTTCTATTTTTGGGGATTTCTGGCAGCCGGGTAACCCGACATCCACGACTCGGCCGCACCTGTTACAGATCTCATTTTGTATTTCCTCTTTGCTGATCATTAATCTTATATTGTCTGGTGACGGCGGAGAGCCAGACACGCAGGAATCTGGTATGGCAGCATTATAAGCTGGCACCTCCTGCATGGCAGCAGGTTCTGTATACAAGGACAGGTGAAGGGCAGTGTCCCGATCCCGGTGTAGCTGGATGTTCATCTTCTCTGCTATTAGACTGTCGGAATCCGCGAGGTCAACACAGGTCAATTGCTTTGAGTCAAGGAAATACGGAAAGCGTTGCCTCCTGCCTACACGTCTGTGTATTGTCTGGGAGGGTATCCTTATAGAAACCGGAGTCGGGCGCCTATGACCTTAATAATAATAATTACATCCTTTTATATTGTTGCAACACAATCACTGGGAATCTGTCAAATAAATAAATTAAAAAAAAAATATATATATTTTTTTATTTTAGTGATAAAAAAAAAAAATTAGGCCAAGGGGACAATGCTCATTGGGGTATTTTGGTGTCATTATTTGAGTCCCATAATACAATTTGTCGTTTTTTTTTAAAAAAATTTTTTTATCGTTTTCCTCAAATCGTTCCACTCCTATCCATGGGCTGCAATACCTCACACAGCCTGGGGACCTGTGTGGCGCTGTTTTTGGAAGAAAGCAGCCATGTTCTAATCCTGGACATATTTAGATCCTTTAATCTTCTAGTTTTCTGGCTTAATTGCAAATGACCTATCTGGTAATGCAACTTGATTTATTCCTATGGCATGTGACCTCTCCACGTGCGCAGCGAAAGTCACTGTCCAAAGTTGTAATGTCGGAAAACCAGTTTATTACGTAGTAGTGGAATGGGGTGAGTACATTTTTACATAAAACCATGTATTTTCAGGGTCTCTCCTTCTTCTTTTTTTTTTTTTTTTTTTTTTTTTTTCCCCGAAACAGCGCAACTCATGTCCATAGGCTCTGTCTGGTATTGCAGCTTAGCCACTTTCATTTGAATACTAGACACATCCCATGGATACAAATGGTGATGGTTTTTTTTTTGGGGGGGGGGGCATAAGAAGGTCTTCTAAAACCTTCCACTGATATTTTCAGATCCCATGGTTTTTATCTGGATCTAAAAGTGACCTCGTGTGTATCTGGGGAAACCAGACCCTAGGCTGCTAAATGAATTAACCGTAATAGACCATTTTGGGCTGATTCTTTTCCCTAGATGGTTGGTTTCTGAAAGTCTCGCTCCTTCTCTCTTCCAAACAGAGCGTTTCTTAGAATTGGTGCAGCACAAGAGAAGTCCTAGGAATGGCAGTGAGAGGATGTAATAATGTAGATATATTGGCAGTGCGAGGTTGTACATAGACTAGTGGGCGCCAAACAAAACCTCAAAATGTGGCTTCTCCTACATCATGAGGACAATTCCTAATTATTTTTTTTTATTTTTTATAAGGACCCCATAATGGAATGGCTCCTAGGTTGGTCCCCAGTCCCTTGAGTTCACTTCCCATTGGTGCTGGAGATAAACCGTCCATTTCTGGGGGGCCCTTTGCTGCATGTCTCAAATAGGAGCCACGTGATTTGCCGTAATGGTGTTTACGCCTTTTGGATTGGAGAGTTTAGGGATGGTGTTACATTGAGGGGACAGAAGAGATTTAGTAGGGTGCAGCACAGGAGAAGTCTTGGAGATGACTCAAAAGCCATTACCATGGAGTTTCCTATTGGTTCTCTTCCAAAGTAAGCCATTCCAAAAATAGCTAGAAATCTGTACTCGAGCTGCCACCTTCCTCAATTGGGTGCCAAGATTTGGAAGTTCTGGTGGCACCAGCGCTTTATATGGCATAGTGGGTGACCCTGACAGGTCTTCACAGGTGACTAGAGGTCCACTAGGTTTTTCCCGTTGGCATCTGTTGCTAAGCAATGGCCAAACCTATTCAGGCTACTAATTGGCAAACCATGAGGGCAGGCTCTATAAAGGATAACCTTGACGTGAACTGTTTAAGGTTGATCCAACCATGCACTTGCCGGACTGACCTAGTCCATCAGGGACCTCGTTAAAAAAAACAAAATCCACTTTCAAAACGATTTGTTTGATCAGCGTCATTGTCCGATTTACAACCTGCACTAAATGTTTCAGCCGACAATTGGCCTAAAAATAAATCCAAAAATGAGCTCTCACCTTTTTGGCAGAGTCTGTTCTAGTCCGCTAGACATGCAAATGTTTGGGGTCTGCCCGATTTTTTTCATACAACTTTCATCTAAGTTTTAGACTATGAACGCAAAGGTGAGCGTAGACCTTCAAAAGTTGTCGGAGAAATGCTCGATTTGGCCGACGGTTTTTCTCCCCGACTTCCCTATACACGCGGAGGCTTGGCTGAGCTGCAGGCGTCCACATCTTCCCTATACACGCGGAGGCTTGGCTGAGCTGCAGGCGGCCACATCGGGAGAGGGGAATAAGGCGGTGTTCACATCCGCTTTACCCTTCCGTTGAGGTGTTCTGTCGGGTCAAGCCCTTAACGGAAATGCAAACGGCAACCTTCGCTTCAATAGTCGACTGCGCTATGGATTCCGTCAAAAACAACGGAACCCTGTCGCAGCATTGTTTCGTCACCATTGATATCGACGGTGATGCAAACAGAAGCTTAGGTTTTCGTTTGCATTTCCGTTGAGGGGTTACCTGACGGAAACCGCCAACGGAACCCATCAACGGAAGGGCAGCGCTTACGTGAACACCGCCTTACCGATTCTCCCTTCCCCTGCCATCGAAAGCGTTGGGGTGCCCCCATACACAATAGATAGCTGTCCAATCCCACGGAAAACTTTCTTCTATTGCGCATGGGCACCTTTAAAACTCTCCATTTTTATATCAAGTTTTTGTATTTCTGGAGGGTTTATTACTACGGTGTGTGGCACAAGGGGCATGGAAAATTCCATTGTCTTCTACAGCCGTTTTGTTTCTGACCTGGAAATCCAATTTTTTTTACTTTCTGAATATATTTCTTCTTTGTTCCGCATCACTTCTAATCTCTCTCTTTAGGGCTCACGCTGTGTTTTTGATCAATTGAATACTGAAAAATGAGATACAATGTATAAATTGGGCATCATTGCCCTTGAGGTTGGTAACCTTTTTAATTCTTTTGGCAACATGAAAAGCTTTTGTTTAATGTTTTGCTGCCCGCGTCGTTCTCACCTGGCGGGCAGCGTCTACAGGTGCCTGCGAGATGTGTGTTGAAAACTGGTTTTCTCCAGGCAGCAGCTGTTACGACGGTCTAGACATTATGCAAATAAAGCTGCTCTCCCGTTTGTCTGGAAGTGGTTGGGGCCGGCCCCGCGCTCGGCTGCTGGAGTCACACTTCAACTTGTGTTACCGGCGAATATAAATAGAGCTGCGGCTATGAACACCCTGAACTTGCCCCTTTACAGTTGGGCACAGGGGACGCCGTCTGGCTGTGGTTGCGATTACGTATTTGATGCGTTAAAAAATAAAAAAAAATTTCATCAAAAACACTCCAATGGGGCCCAGTCGTCGAATATTATTTTTTCTATCATTTTCATATGTACAGAATTACATCTATATCCTTCTTATTGAAGCCAAATTTTTAGGCAAACATCGTAATAAAAAAAAAAAAATCTGCTAGGAAAACATGTAATAATATAAAAAATAAAAAAAAAGGGGGGGGGAAATTTAGAAAGAAAATACTGTCACTTACCCGAATACAAATATTATCATGTTTACTCTCTATTCAATTTAATAATTTACGATTTTGTGAATTCTGCGTTTCTAGCGTACAACAAAAATTATATATATTCGAGTATTTAATACATAATTGTAAAATGAAACGTCAAAATTTAGGTAAATTTCTGCATACAATTTTTTTTCAAATTTTGTAAAAAAAAAAAAAAAAAGTCCAAATCTATTATCATTTTATATACAATGTCAATTTTTTATGCTCCCGAGTCAGATCTTCCTCTGGTGTGGGGTGAAATTTTGGAACAAGGCGAGCGAGGGAGTCTAAATCTTTTAGAGGCAGAGATAAGTGGTATGACAGGAGTTGAAAGTCAGTGGCAGAGCGCTGGCGGACCAGAATCCCAATGAATTCCAAGCGTCTCCCTTCACAGACAGCCGCAACTAACGAGATTAGATTTTTATACATTTCAGACTCTCTGATCCCCATGCTTGAGTGAGTGCCGAAATTCCAGTGTTTACACTTTCCTGCCGCAGGGCTGCGGGGCGGCATGAGATGGCATATTTTATGAAACATCTTCCTATCCATCTGACCATCTGCCTGTTTATCATTAATAGGACGCCTGTTTGTAATTCCACTCGCTTTAGGCGGCGGCAACATCCGTGCTGCGTTAGGAACCATTACAAGACCCTTGGTGAATGTATCTTCTCAATTAAAATGACCCTCCCAAATTATAAAAACTATGCAGTGGGTAATCGCCGGGGTGTGAGGGGGGTTTTTAAAAGGTGACCACATTATGACATCGCTTCCTTCACACATTGACGAGGCTGGATGGTAAATTTCTTCAAAAACGGCATCACTCTTGTCCATAAACGGTGTGTGGTATTCACTGGAATGGACCGGAACTGCAATACCAGACACAACCATGTACAAGAGTGGCGCTGTTTCTTAAGGGCACCGTTATTTTTCCCTAGTCTCAACCGGTTAAGGTGAACGGAGATGTGGAAACCATTCTTAATGACCGAAACTTTTTGATGCCGGTAATGAGAATTGTAAGAAATTATGGATTCCAGCCAATAAAAAAAAAATGACCATCTTGGGGCAAAGCCAAGTACACTGAGCGTTCGGGCCCTTATCTGGGTAGGATGAGGTCCCAACGAGGTGCCATGCGCTGCCTTAGAAGGAATGCCTAATCTTTCCATCTGTTTCCTGAAGGGAAGTCCATGTTGGTCCCTCTGCTCCCATATCCAAAGGCATCAATTTGGGATGCGGTAATATCAACGTACCTGTTCATTGATGGTTGGTTCAACTCAATCAAAAGGTCCATGGTCCGCCAACCTACTATACTCTTTCATGAAGCCAGTCGTAATTAACAGCCGTGCATACGGTCATGCGGGTGAGAATTGATTCTTGGAGAATAACTTCTGTCTAGTAGTCCATGCCCTCCTAGAGTGACCTCCAATTTTTTGGGTATTTGAAAATAATCTCTTTGTAGGAATTCCAAAAGATTGCCTCCTTAAATTTTTCCTTTTCCTTCTATAGTCCTAATTCAGGTATATCCTCACCTGGGCAGGTCTTCCATCCAAATTAGAATTTTTTTCCACATTTGTAGACGGTACAAACCACATGGGTTCCGCAAAATGGTTGTCCCTTTACCCACTACCTGGTAGCGGGATGACCCACCTACTCGTGCTGCTGATCTTGCGAAACAAATCCTGGGTGGAATTGTTCTTGAACTATAAAAAGAAAACTGAACAGCGATCTTCTGGGACTTCATAGTACTTTACTAAGCAAAACCCTTGTACCTTACGTGACCCCCGGCCCAGCAGGAAAAAAACAGATTTTTGCTTGTAATAGTGACGTTGTGTGCCTTTAAGGTGTCCCCGTATCACTGTGGTTTTGTGATGAACAGGCCGCTTATCTGCTTGGTAACGTCATACAATGTAATGTTTGGTTTTTTTATGTGGGGAGGTTCAGAAGGTGACTCTTTCGTATGTTGCATCACATGACGTGCGATTTTATTGATTAGACCAGTTCTGGTTGGATGTAATGAACGTGTGGCGTAACCTCCTAAGGAGGGCATAAAAGTACAACGAAGACCAACCAATTGAAAAATTGATGTTTTTTGGGCATTGTGACTCCCAATTTTTTTGTTTTCCAAAAACATTCACGCTCTCGCAGTCTATATAGGTTTATATATGAAGGGGTTCTCCGATAGAGCCGAATGGCCCCCCAGCGCTGGTTAATTATTTTAAATAAGAGTGGCTGAAAAATTCAATACCACCAATAAGCCCTCCAAGATCAAACCAAAAATACCTGCTAGATGACGTAACCATCTTCTACACCACATCTGGTGTCCTCACCCTAGTTTTTGGGTTGGCTGATAGTTGTAGTCCCAACATGGCCAATCATTGGCTGCTGCAAGAAGTGACTGCTTACCAAATCCAGGGCCGAACCGGGGCTTGATAACTGACGCCATGCGTAAAAAATTGTGTGCCCTCAGCTCGGGTTTTCTCCCAGGTTCCCAAAGTTCTCCAAAACGTCTTTTGTATTTTTATACATTGCTACTTTCGCTGCATTTTACTATTAAATGGCAAAAACGCACAATTTTATTTTTCTACCCTTTTTGCATGGCACTGGAAATTTTTGAAAAAATTCTTACAACCTGTTGCGATGCTTAGCGAGTGTTGTGAGAGTTCGGCGGTGATTGCCACCATCCTATCCTCAGTAGTGGTGTGTGTGATTATTGCAGGGCTTGATCTGCGCAGAACTTGTCATGTCTGCTGGGTTCAGAGCCGGGGTTCCTCCCAGGGAGCCTGTACAAGGAGCTCGCTTAAGGTGGAGGACGGGCCGCTTCTCCAGAACGCTGCATGTTGCTTTAAAGAAATCTTTATTTTGCTGCCAGCTTGGAGTCTGTGAATCACTGGTCATCTTGACAAGGGCAGGGCAATTACATCTGGAATGTACTCCCCGCGAGAAGGAGAGCGGAGCTGCCAAGATCAGGCCACAGAGGCAATCCTTCATCATTCCGGGGCACACTGAGGCTCTGCCACTTTTGTGGGGTCCTTTTAGATGGGAACGTTGCTGCCTGAAAATGACGAGCACCACTTTCTACTTTGACCGTAATCAATAATGTAAAAAACCAAAAACACTATAAAAAGCAGAGCAGGGTTCTGGGTGAGGATTATGGCCCAAAAATATTTTTTAAATAAAAATAATGTATAATTTAATGTTTCAGGTGCGGGTGGTAAAATATGGCAGAATGGAATTTATTGCAGGTTAGAGGAAAAATATTTTATTTTTTTAGAATTTCATAAAGATTTACCGGCCATTGAGTTGCATTGGACGACTCTATTTGCCAGGTTTAAGATTCCCATTTGGCAAAAAAGAAAATACAAAAATTCCCATTGAATGATTTGCTCGTCTCTACTGTAGAGTGATTTGAAGAACTGGAATATTTTTGGATTTTAGGGTAAAACTAATGCTGTATGACGTCTCTGTTTTTGCCTGGTCTTCTCATTGCCTCGATCAAAAGTTCCAGAGAGGTCGCTGGTGTAAAAGTATAGCATTTGCCTAGTATCGTTCTTGCTTGGTTTTATCTATGACCCATCACCAGCCTTTGACGGACCGTTTTCTGTCTACCATTCTACTAGAGACCTTGATTCGCTCTGTGCCTCACGCCTCAATACGCTCAAATTTTTAGTTTTTTGCACAATTTGGAATAACGCAACTTTATAAAAACTTTACTCTGAATGGCTCCGGGCCGCGTTACGATCGGTTAATAATTACACAGGTTATCAGACGCTGGTATCGTTTTTAGTGTGGAGTTTGGCAGAACTTCCAGGTCTGGGTGCTAGAACAAAAACTGAAGGCCATGAAAGGTCACCCTAAACCTTCCAGTAACCAGCGGGGGTTAGATTATGGCCAGTCAGAGACACATGGGTTGTGACGGGCATAGCAACTTCTCATAGAGTGGTATTGAAATATCCAAGTTGGAGCAATGGTGTCCAGACGCAGTACGCCTTCATTTTGGCAAACTTTAACGGGATTTCAGAGACTGTAATATTGATGGTATGTCCTTTAGAAAAGGCCATAAATATCACATTGGTGGAGGTCCAACTCCCGGCAACCCCGCCGATCAACTGCTCTGAATCACTGTGTCCCCCTTCGTTGTTTACCCAGGTACAGCGCCGTACATACAGTTGTGGCTGTTCTTGGTACTGCAGCAGCTACAGAGTCAGACCCCACGCTGATCAAACGCGATGGCCTATCTATATTCGTCCTGAAAAAAACCTTTGAAAGGTTCCTTCGAAGCCTTCGTTTCCCAACGAACGCACACGATTTCTTTTGGTTGGAATTGATCGCTTCGATATTATAGACGCACAGATTATTAGCGCCAACCTTGGCTACCGGTTGTTTTGGTCCTCACGTCTACGGCCACTTATGTTGTAAGGCCGATTGTGAAAAATTTGCAGGTCCAAGAATACACCATGGAAGGGGCGGCAAATTTATCTTCTCTTCTCTCTTCCTTGCAGCGGAACTGGAATTCGTTCAGATAATCATCATTGTCGTGGTTATGATGGTGATGGTCGTAGTGATCACGTGTCTCCTAAACCACTACAAGCTTTCTGCACGATCCTTCATCCACCGGCACAGCCAGGGCAGGAGGCGTGAGGAGAATCTGTCTTCGGTAAGTCCTAGACTTCTTAAAAACAACTTTTCGGCCACCGTTTTTCATTTCTGGTCTGCGTTGATGGTAGGATGAACGGCAAAAATAATTTTGCACTTGGTCTATATAATATGAATGCTAGAGATCCTTATTTTCTTCTGTCCCACAAGTTGGACTGTCTAGAACATTGTTGGGTGCCCCTGCGCTGGTAGCCCTATCCCCTCCCAAAAAAGTGTCCAAGGTACTTGGTAATGCCCTTGAACCTCTTTGCCCCTGTTTAAAAACTTCTAGAATCGCCCGTGGCTCCAGTAGCCATGTATATTTCCAAGTTATGGAAATTTTTAACCTGTCCCAATGGGTCCAGACTCCTTCCCTGGTACAGCAGCCCATTACTTCACAGCTCGAGGAGCCCCCTTTGACAAGGACATTGGCTTCTTATAGATGCCAGAGTAAGTTGGGCACACACCATGCCCACCACATAGACTAATGTTCCAAGTGTATCGTGTCATGGTTTAGCAATGGAAATCTTTTCGCACCAATTCGCTAAAGTGCTGCGGCCACTTAAGTCAGCTGATCGTCGGGAGGCGCACCCTTACTGATATTGATGCCCCCCCCCAAAAAAAAATATATAAATAAAATAATGCATAAAGCTTCTTTAATCAATGAACTTCTTGATTTTAGGTTGAACATTAAATTTTTTCAGACTCATGATGTTTGTTTTTGTCTGACATAGGAAGGAAGCCTGTGGCCTTCGGAGAGCACCGTGTCAGGAAACGGTGTGACAGAGGTAAGATGGCAAAGCAGACGCCGAATCACTTGTAGCATTAAAAGTTTTAGGCTGTGCGACAACTTGCGGGTCTGAGAAAGCAGAGCGTTCTGTTCTGCCCGAAAACTTTTTGGATTGTTGGCTAGGTCATCTGGTTGATCATCGCAGTCCACTAGTGTAGACCAAAGAGGTTGTCTCACCACGCCAACCACTGCCCATATGCCACATTAGTCACCCTAATATGTGCCAGAACAGAGTCCATCCATACAGAGACAAAACCTTAAACTATGGATGTTTTTGTTTTTTTCTTAAAATGAAAAAACAAAAAGCACTTTTCCAGTAATTGCTTGACTTTTTATGGTCCCAAAATTCAGAACCATGATTCGTAGTGACAGGTTCTCCTAGTCCGGGAAAGTTGTATTTCATATTTGACATGGCAAGTGACCAGGGTTGTGGGATGCAGAGTATAATAAATGTATAAAAAAAAAAAAAAAGTGATTTTAAAAAAGTTTCAAAATGTCACCTGATGGTTCAGATCTTGCATCATAGATGGGCTGGCCATACAGATTAGACCTATGTGAACAAGGTATAAGCACCTTTGTATTGTACTGTTCCCAACTAACTGTCTTTCCCTGCCCCCTACAGCACATTTACACACCAAGACCCTTGGACAGACTCAGCATCCCACCGTTCCTCCAGAGAGATCGCTTCAATCGCTTCCAGCCCACCTATCCCTACATTCAGCACGAGATTGACCTCCCACCCACCATCTCGTTATCCGATGGAGAGGAACCCCCACCATACCAAGGACCCTGCACGCTACAGCTCCGCGACCCCGAACAACAGATGGAACTGAATCGAGAGAGCGTGCGGGCACCACCCAACCGAACCATCTTTGACAGCGACTTAATCGATAGTTCAGTCTACGGAGGACCTTGCCCGCCGAGCATGAACTCCGGAGTGAGCGCCACCTCTTACAGCAGCAACGGAAGGATGGAAGGGCCGCCACCAACCTATAGCGAGGTCATAGGTCATTACCCCGGCTCCTCGTTTTACCAGCATCAGCAGAACACAGGCACTCCCTCAATATTAGAAAGCAGCAGACTTCACTTACAAAGCAATGTTCTCGATAGCACAGTGGCGCGGAGCAAAGAGAAGGACAAACAAAAAGGACAGCCGTTCTAGAATCAAAAAGACCCAACTGAATGACAAAGTTGAAATACATAAACACTGCACTTCTAAGCTGGCCCGTTTCGTCGTCAGCCGGTGTCGCAATATCCGAAACGGTTGCGTGCCTTTCTGATGACCAACAGATTGCCAGGGCAAAAAACTTTTAAAGAAGACGATGGGGGAAGAGGGTAAAAAATGTTAAGCAAGAAAACCCTCTCGGCCCCCGCACCTTCTTCCTGTATAAATATTTAGTTGTTTTGTCTGGTTTGAATGCACAAGCCGAGGAAGCTTGCAATCCGGTCATCCGTTTATCTGTGTCTTGGAATCCTCTACACAGTTGCCCTTTAAGAAGTTGACTAGCCTGCGTGAGTGCTTACCTATATACCCCCCATCCACTTATATCTATATATATATTATTTTTTTTCTTTAATCTCTCACTTAACGTTAAAAAAAAAAAGGAAACAAAATCCTGAAATATTTGCACAAAACTTTTATTTGTTAAAAAAAAAAAAAAAAAGACTTGCAATATATAAATATATATGAGAAAAAGAGTGCGTGAGGGGGAAGTATTTTTGTATTAGTAAAGGGGCCTACACATTAGGGGATGTTTGTTGGTCAGAAAACGGACGTGAGAAAAAAAGGTTTTTTTGGATTTGTTTGAGTGCCAACTTGGAAAGAATGTTGTTTAAAAAAACAAAAAAAAAAAGCAAAAAAAAAAAGCAGGGGACGAGAGTTATTTATATAAATGTTAAAAAAATTTGCACTATTTTTTGGATATGCCTATACCAGTCCTTGTGTTAACCGTGTATCATGTCTACCACAAAAATATACAAAACGAAAAAAAAAATGATGTGCTGCATTGATCAATTGTTCCGAAATCCCAAATTTTTCAAAAATTTTCGGCTTTTTTTTTATTTTTTTTTTTATATACAGATTGGGATTCTTCGGAGTCTTGGGTCGGAATAATAATGCGTTCATGCTTCAGTATCTGGATTTAAAATGTACAATTTTTTTTTCCCCCGTTTTGCCCAAAATAACACATTGCACATTTAAAGGGGTTTTACAAAAACGTCTCCTCTCACCCGTGGGTCTGTGGGACTTTGCTGAAATTTCTGTTCAGTCCTCTCCCAAAGAAAACTGGAGTCAGGGCCAGCTCGTTTTTTGGTGGGCATCTCTGCTTCCAGGCCCAAGACAATATGACTGTCATGAGGTGTTTGTATGATGTACCATAAAAGTCACTTTAAATTAGGCAAACCCCTTTTTAAAATTCTGCCTCTGTCCCCAAAGGGGGGACAGAGCCATATTGGCCGCCATATTGTATGTAAAAAAAACAAAAAAAACATTAAGGGGTATGTGGCCCATCCATGTAGAAAGTTGTGATCTGATTGTTTGTACCGTGGGCAGCTCCGTTCTTTTTTTGTTCTGCACTATTTTTGTACCCGGCCCCCAGATGCTTTAGTTAGTGTATGTATTTACCCATGCCCCAATATGGCCACTTCCACCTTTTTTTAAAGGGACAGTACCCGATGTGCAATTTCTTTTAAACAGAGCAGATTGTTATTTCAATGTATAAGAAAGCTGAAAAAAAAATTGAATGCATTTAAACAAGCTTCACTTTTAGAACCGACCTTCCCTGTACTGTCGATACATTCCCTATCAGACCAGAAACCGTATTTGGGCCAATTTAATCCTCTTAATTGGAGAAAATAAATTATTATTTTTAAGAGCTTCTGTTACGCAATTCTATTTTTCTTTCTCCTAAAGGTCTTAACAGATTGACTTGAAGCATATAGTTCCTGCAAGGTGCCAAAGGCTCGGCTCGCCGTCAGCCACTTGGCATTGAGTTTGTCTACCATTTTGCTTGTGACATAAAGAACAATACAAAACCATATACAACGGGCTAGTGCATAATGTTTGCTAAGCATGCTGGGAGTTGTAGGACCTTTTTCCTGTTTTTGCTTCCATGGGAAATTCTGATTGGTAAGTCTGTACTTCTTAAAGGGGGTCCAGTATTGGAGAAACATTGCTTCTCTCTTTCAGAAAGAGCGCCACGCCTGCTCATGGGTTGTATCTGGTATTGCACCTTAGCTCCATTGAAGTCAACGGGGCTGAGGTGCAATACCACAAACAACCTGTGGACTGGTGTGGCGCTGTTTATGTAAGAAAGCAGCCATGTTTTTCTAATCCTGTAAAACCCCCTTTAACGGCTGGCGTGACCAAGGCAATGGGCAATCAAATCTGGAATGGTGGTACTGCTGTTCCAAAAATAGAGGATGCCAAAAAAAATAGCTAATTTAAGAACAAGATGCCCACCAGGGCCTGCTAGTAATTCCAACTACACAACCACTAGGGAACCGATAGAGAACTGGGCTCTCTGGACTCCCTTCCTCATACTTGCCATTTTATCCTCTCTTCAATTTTTTATAAATTTTTTTTAGTAATTAAAATTGCAGTTTCCCAAAAATATTCTGGTTAAATTTTAAAAAAATAATAAAAAAAAAAAAAAATCCACTTAAATTTAGATTGAGTTTTTTTTTTTTTTTCTCAAATTCAAGTCCCATCTAGTGGGTATCTTTTTAGGCTAGGGATAAATCCTGAAGGGATGACACTAGTGTGTGATGGGATTACAGCAACACGGCCTAAAAAGAAAACGACAATCATTCAATCTAGCAATGCAATTTTAAGCACATCGGTCTTGCCGTGGAGTTGTAGATTTATTTATTTTTTTTCAAATTTTTTTCAAATTTTTTTTTTTTTTTTTTTTTTACTCTTTTTGTTATACTATAAACAAGATTGTTTTCATTCTATATTTGTGAGGAGGTTTAATAGAAAAACTTGTTCTTGTTAAAGGTCACTATCTTGTTTTTGGATTATAATAATCTCTTGTAACGATCAGGAATCACCAAAAACTTATTGGTCAGATTTTTTTTCTTTTATAAGATTTAAGAAGTGTTTTTGAAAACTGGTGCTGGGGAAAAAAAAAATTGATGGCAAACAATTTGACTTTCTAAAATGTACCGGGAAAGAGAGATCAGGAAAGAAGAACGCGCTACGGTTTTCATAGAGACCTACAAAAAGTTCCAAATTTCAGAATTTTCTAAACCTAATTTGCTATTGGAACCAGTTTTCCTTTTCAGAAATTACCTGTGAAAAAAAGTAATTTTGTTTTTTAGATTTCAGCCTGTAACAATCCGTTCACCTTTCGGGACAACCCTGACTGACTATTTCTGAGTCTTCAACAGCAGATTTCAGGCAATAATCAAATTTTCCCAAAAAAATTCTAAAATGAAGATATTGTAAAATATATAGCCAAAAAATTGATTTCCAGACATTCTATTCTCTGCAAACATATGGGGGTAAATTTGCTAACAATACACGGCCTAATCTGATGATCGGGCAGGATTGGAGCTGTGTGTGGGGAGGAGGGCGGCTCGAAGTCTGTCGCACAAGTAACATTTTTGTGAGGGTATGTGGACACGAATACGGAGCTGTTTTGTAAGCCACTCACGATTTTTCTAGAGTCAGTGGAAAAAACGCTCCAAAAACCGCTCAAGAATTTACCTGCACTTCTTTTTTGCTGGCTTTTTTTTTTTTTTTACGTGGCATTCTTTCAAAACGGTCGTGTAAAAAGAAAAACGGCCGGTCGGAACAGAACGCAGTTTTTACCATTGAAATCTAGAGGCGTTCTGCTTCCGATTTTTCGGACGTTTACGGCCCAAATAAACACCCGATAATAAGCCCCTGTGCACACACCCTCATGTTGGAAATATTCTTTGTGCTCGTGCCCACTATGACTTTTTTTCCCAGTGGAGCATGATGGGCAGTACGAAGTTTCATCCAACTACAACTCCCAGCATCTTTACCTCTTAGAGCATCTTGGGGGGTGCAATCCAACAGCTATTAGTCTGCAATACCTTCGCACTATCACAACTTGAATAACGTCTTCTAAACCTGGCTAGGACGCTGCTTTTTCCCACCAGATTGGAGTCAGTAGGTCAAACACGGCATAAATTAGCTCGTCTATCTGCTAATTATAGTGATTTACAAACCTTACAAGTGAACTAGATCGAGATTTCATCCGAAATCTATATCTCCGTTGAGCTCAAAATGACAATATATTTTTTTTTCTTCTCCTTCGCTAAATTGCACTTCAGCCAGAGATGTTAATTAGCACCGTAAAAAAAAACAGACCCGCTAACACCCCGTGGTCCGAGACGCTTTACAGCAATGTATTTTTTAAGCTGGGTATTTAACACAGGCCCATGACACCCCCTACCTCTGAAATTGTAAATGGACTATACACGCACAGATGTTTTTGGACACATCTTAAATTTTGCAGCAGTTTTTGGTCATGTTCAAAAACTTAAATGTTCTGTGCTGCTTTCTCAAAACACTTTCAAATAAAAAAAAAAAGCCTTTCAAAGCACCCCCTCAAGGAGCGGTATTGTGCAACCTTTAAATGTCCCCCCTTAGACTTGAAAGCACTAATGTGCAGCACATTAAAAAAAAATGTGAAAGTGTTTTTAAAATTTTTTTTTTTTGTAGTTGGGGTCGGTAAATGATTGTCAAATTCCAGTTTTTCCATTTTGATTGTCTGTTGTTGAACTACAAATCCTAGTATGTTGTGTTTGTGCACGTCCCCCTACCTCTATTTGGAAATGAACAAGGTTTGAAAAAAAAAAAAAAGGGGTTGGACTTTTTTTATTTTATTTTTTTTAAAGTGGCGGTAAAAAATAATTTACAAAAGGAAGGTTGGTTGGAGTTCTCATACAAAACACACACACGCTGGAATGTGGTTAAGGATTGTGGGAAATTGTTCTTCCTATAGGAATTTCTCAATTTGCACAACATTTTAAAAAAATTGCTTACAAAGTAAACAAACCAGCAGTGACCTCTCTTAGTGGACTGAAAATCTAAAACACAAAAGGCAATAACTGTTTTTTTCTTTCTATTTTTTGTTTTTTTACCCCCTCCCCACAAAGTTCCAATTTTTCCTTTCACTAGTCCACAAATTAATTTTTACAAAATTTGGGTAAAATTTTTTTTTTCCCAAAAAGTTTTGAGGGATTCCCATGTTTACAAAATATAAAAATTCCAGAAAATATTGACCACCTGACGACGTGATCATGGCGGCTTTGTATGATACAAGCATCAGTAGGTGTTCATTAGGATTTATTTTGGTGTCATGTCAATTTAGTGCCTTACAAACGCCTTCAGTGATGAGGGGTGGTGACCGCGTTATACCAAGTCCCGGCTGTCTCCTGAAGGGGGTCTAAGAATCTGTTGTCCTTCCTTATGCGCAGAGACGCAGGCCAAAGGGATATTATACTTTTAATATGCCCCCCCATCCTTCTTTCTAAATCCTATATATAATGTGCCTCGTTCTGTATGGTGCTTGTTATGCAAAGCATTGGACTGTTTCCAAGGTTCTAGAAGCCTTGTTTTTAATGCACATATCCTATTGCCAGATCGGCTGAAAACTGTGGTAGATTTTGTATGACGCAAATTGGAGGTGTTTGATTGCCCCCTACGAAGCCAAAAAAAAAAAAAAGTGCACATCACGTTCTATTATTTTGTTATACTTTGCTACTGGAGCGGATGGTACCAATATCTGTGTGTATCCATACAAACATGGGGATTCTGGGAGAGAAAAAAAAAAAGTTGCTGAATTTCGTAGCAATGATACTGTAGCAGTAAAGTATGAACTTTTTATTTAGTTAATTTGCCGTTTTTTGTTTTTTTTTTTTCAATAAAAACAGCCCAGAAAATAAAGAAAGTTTAGGCACCAATAAAATGGCAAAAAAAAAATATTTGGGGTTATTTAAAAATAAAATGTAATTTTTTGAATGATGTCTGTTTCAGTATCAGTCCTGCCATGTTCAGCAGCTTAAAAAGGGTACCACTCCCTCCCGTGATCGTGTGATAAAGCCGTTCTTAAAGGGACACCGCTATAAAAATGTGATATGTTTTCGTGTGAATTCAGTATTTTAATACATTTTTATGCTGATGATCAACTTTACAAGGAAGATTCTGCAGTGTCACATTCATTGGTAGCTGTGTCTTCTGAGACTGAATTTTTGGTCTGTGTAGGATGTCAATTTTTGAGACCAGTAAAAACAAAAACGCTTTTATGTGGATTGTCCCAAAAATGGGATAGAATCTCGTTTTGGGAATGCGGGAAAACCATTACTATTTTTTTTTTTTTTTTGGGGACCCGGTTTTCCTGCGTGTCCCTTTAAGAACAGTTTAGGCAAAATTCCAGTAATAGGTTATTTACAGTAGCCAATCAGATATTCTCTTCTGACCGTCATATTTGCACTACAGACCGATCAAAAGAAAATACCTGGGTAGCTACCATAAGATTGCACAATTTTTGGAAGGGGGCAATCTAAAACTGAAGTTGTTTGGGGCTTTGCCTTTTTTGTATGTGTAAATCTGAGAATTTTTGTTTTCATTCCAATGTTAGGTGAACTCTGAACCCCCAAATTGCATAAGTAACTCCAGTTGGATATTGAATTTTTTGGACAATTCATAAACAAAATGGGCTTTTTATAGAACAATTACAGGTCTGTTTTTGCTGTTCTATAATATTCCTCAAAGACCCCAACACGACATGACTGCCATTTTTTAGCCTCAATGAAAACTTCTTAATGTGTAGCATATCGAATAAATCGCCAGACCCATGTCAGGCTTCATTCACCATTAGTTGGGCCCTACCGATCAAGGCCACTAGCACATTTATAGGCTGCAAAATTCTTAATTCCACAAAATATTTTTTGCAATAACTTTTAGTTCTCTAATGGGTGAAAATATTTGACTACAAATATATATATATATTTTTATTATTATTATTTTTTTATTTTTTTTGGGGGGGGGGTAATTTTCTTTTACCCCATCTTCCGAATCAGATTGGTCTACAAAATGGCAGCATGGCTGACTAGTTTTAAAAGCCCGTTTTGTTTTGTTTTTCCTGGTGTCCTGTACAATTAGATACAGTTCATTAGGAAAAACAAAATTTTGGTAAAATTTCATAATATTTTGACTGATGTCCAATTACATTTAGTTAGTAGCCTCAGCGCAAAATACTAAATGTAAAATTAAATTCTAATATCCAATTTTTTTTAAATATATGGTTTAGAATTATTTTATTTTTTTGAACAATGCACAGTGAACACCTATGACAAAGAATATTTACTAACCTAACACTTTTTGCGGGAAGAAGAGGTAAACCGATTTCTTGAATTTTGTGGAATAAATGATGTTTCTAGAAAAATAAAATGTAAAGTAATTGCACTAAACTCTGTGAAAAAGGGCGAAATGGACATTTGAAGAAAGATCCCAAGTTACCGGCCCAATTATGAAGCATTTTGTGTGAAAAATTGGGCAATTTTTTTTTTTTTTATTACATATCTTAATATATATCTATAAATATAAATGTTGAAATTTCCCAAAACCTACATGACAAATATTGCTGTATAATATTATTCGGCTCTTTTAGGAGCTAAATTGTGTGCTTGTTATTTTTCTGATACTTCCGTGGCATATATGTATGGCGTTCGTATTTTAGGCAATTTTTATCACAAGTTCTGTTCCAGTCTACTTATGTAAACTACAGCACATTCAATGCAGTACTTGATAATTATTCTAAAAAAATAAAATAAAAAAATATTCTAATGTTTTTTGCTGCAGTTTATGGTATATACAGATGTACTTTGATGCCAATTTCCAAACTGTTTTTGCTTACTGTGTATTAGTAGAAATATGTCATACAGATGGCTGCAATACTTACTATACAATAAAATGTTGCCTCCAAAAGCCATTTTTGTTTTGTTTTATTTAAAAAAATAAAATCATACTATTTATATATATATATATATATACTTTTATCCAAGCGTATACCAGAGCTAAAAAGATCATATTTGATTTGGTTATTTTATTTAAATTAAATTACCCCAAAAAAAATTGTCCATCTAGACTCTCCATTTCACACAAAATTTTTCATAAAATTTGGGTTTTTATCTTTTTTCTATTATGATTTTATTTTTAAGTAAATTGATATTCCGGATGGACAAAAATACTAAATAAAAAAAAAAATACTTTAGCCAAGCATATACCAGGGCTAAAAACATCATCATTTGATTTGGTTATTTTATTAGGATTTTATTTAAATGAATGAAATTACTAAATATTTTTGTCCATCCTGAATCTCCATTTACAAAAAAAAAAAAAAAAACTTATTTATTTTTATTTTTTATTTTTTTTTATTAGGTTTTTTTTTTACATAAATTGAGATTCCGAATAGACAAAAATATTTGGTATTTTAATGAAATAACAAAAAATACTAGTTCAATATAATGAACATAATCACTGCTCAATTACAAAAAAAAAAAAAGATGTTGATGTTAAAATTGAAAACCCCTATAAGTATGTGTCCCACGCAAAAGAAAAAATAATACAGGTCATGTTCCGCTAAGGGTTGCCTTGCTATTCCTCTATAGGTCCACTCCTTTAATTTTCATATATGTGGGTCTAACATTAGCTGGGGTGGAAGGCCACGTTGTTTGTTACCCACGTGGGGCCCTTTGCTCCTGGGTGACTGGCGCTCCTTCGCTGCAGTTAGCTCGTCCTTCACGCTGTTTTGGCGCAGACTTGCTACACTTCACATTGTAATGATAACGCAGTCAAAACATTTACGAGCGGCCGGTAGTTGACAAAGCGGAGGCACAATAAGGTGGCATGGCCGATTTCTCAACTGGAATTTATTTACATTCCCGCCTATATGGTATCCGGTCTATCGTTTCCACATCTCACAAAGCCGCAGGTGGACCCTATGCGAGAATATATGGGTCCTCTTGGATTACAACCCTAAAAAATTCCTTACCGGAGTGTCAACACTTAAGCCGTAGATTGGAATCTTTCGATTTTAACACGGCGCTATGTAGGATCGCACCTCCTTGCAGGTCTTAAAAGGCTACGTAAATCTTTGAAGACGTTTTTACTTAAAAAATAAAAAAATAAGTTTCAGTGTTTAGTGCAACTTTGTAATTTTGTTTTTATTAAAAATAATTTTCACTTTTTGAGATACAGCTGCTTTTGTATCCTGTATATAGAGCAGCTGTATCTTGCGCTGAATCCGTCAGGTCAGCGGGACTGACGGCTTCGGTGACAGCGGGTCAAACACAGGATGCACCTGCATCACATCTAAGTTATGAACTCAGAGACACACAGGACCCGCTGTCAACGAAGCCGTCAGTCCCGCTGACGGATTCAGGTTTCAGCGCAAGATAGTTTCTATCGGAAAAAGTAAAAACATTTTTTTTTAATAAAAACAAGTTACAAAGTTGCACAAAACATTTAAAATACACAATTTTAGTAATAAAATAAAAAGTCTTCCAAGCTTTACATAGCGGCTGAGGTCAAACCAGTTCCACATCCGCATTTTAGCAGCCGTATTATACAACGACCAGAAAGCTGGGAGCTGTAGTCATTGCACGCTGGGACTTGTGGTTGTAAAAAGTCTCAGGTTGCAAAGCACAGGATGGTTATGGACACTCTTGAGGGTCCGAGTAGGAATGTAGTCCGAAGAATAAAGGGGTTTTACAGCTGCAAATGGCCTAAAAGAAAAGAATCGGTGGATGACCGATCCCCTAGCAGTCCTCCCAGTGTTTGTTTGCGTGTGGGCAGCCCATTAACATTGCAGCCAATCAAAGTTCTCAGTGGTCACATGACATATTAATGGGCGACAAAGCCAGGAATATGAGACACAACCCCTGAGCCCTCTCATTGGCTGCAACGGTCATGTGCTGCCTGCATGTAAACAAACGCTGGAAAGAATCCCCGCGCTGAATAGCCGTGGAAGAGAATAGATCTAGAGTATTCATTGATTGTTTCTTTTCTTTTAGGACATTTGCAAATGTTTTTAAAACATGTTAACAAGTCGGGAAACCCCTTTAATCAACCGCTGTTGGTCAATTATTGTTGGGTGAAGACTTAAATTCCACTTTAGGGTCGATCTCCGCTCAAAGCCTAAAAATTCGGAGATGACCCCCTCCCCCCCCCCCCTTGTCACTTTCATGTTATAGACAGAGGTACGGCTAAAGCAGCTCTACAGTGTGAGGACCCCAACAAACAGCTCCCATATCTCAGCTTCTAGGAGCCCTCTGAGTGTGCACTGTGGGCTACGTATATACAGCTCATGTATATGGAGAACATGAAACAATATGATACCCATCCGGGACCTGAACCGTATAGAAAAAATAAATTCCGTGCATGGAGACAAGAAACCAAAGTAGCAGTGTTCTAATTCTACAGTTACGTGACCTCATTTTTGGGAGATTCTATCATTCCTGGTGTGAGCACATTGTCAGCCTGCTATAAACCCAGCACATAGAAGATTAACCGGAAAAACTCCAGCTGAGTAACCAGCCTTTACCCCCTTCCATAGTCCAAGCTGCCATCTTCTTCCTCTCCTGGTATCTGGGGCAATGCCATACTTCAGAGCGGCACTCACTATTCTGCTGGTGGTCACTGTACATACATTACATTACTTATCCTGTACTGATCCCGAGTTATATCCTGTATTATACTCCAGAGCTGCACTCACTACTCTGCTGGTGGAGTCACTGTGTACATACATTACTTATCCTGTACTGATCCCGAGTTATATCCTGTATTATACTCCAGAGCTGCGCTCACTATTCTGCTGGTGGAGTCACTGTGTACATACATTACATTACTTATCCTGTACTGATCCTGAGTTATATCCTGTATTATATTCCAGAGCTGCACTCACTATTCTGCTGGTGGAGTCACTGTGTACATACATTACATTACTTATCCTGTACTGATCCTGAGTTACATCCTGTATTATACTCCAGAGCTGCACTCACTATTCTGCTGGTGGAGTCACTGTGTACATACATTACATTACTTATCCTGTACTGATCCTGAGTTATATCCTGTATTATATTCCAGAGCTGCACTCACTATTCTGCTGGTGGAGTCACTGTGTACATACATTACATTACTTATCCTGTACTGATCCTGAGTTATATCCTGTATTATATTCCAGAGCTGCACTCACTATTCTGCTGGTGGAGTCACTGTGTACATACATTACATTACTTATCCTGTACTGATCCTGAGTTACATCCTGTATTATACTCCAGAGCTGCACTGAATCGTCACTTTATTAGAAATGACATTCTAGCCGCGTGATGGACCTCCTTTGTCCTTCAGAACCAAAGTAATTCTGTATAATGCATTACCACAGTGACTCCACCAGCAGAATAGTGAGTGCTGCTCTGGAGTATAATACAGGATATAACTCAGGATCAGTACAGGAGAAGTAATGTAATGTATGTACACAGTGACTCCACCAGCAGAATAGTGAGTGCAGCTCTGGAGTATAATACAGGATGTAACTCAGGATCAGTACAGGATAAGTAATGTAATGTATGTACACAGAGACTCCACCAGCAGAATAGTGAGTGCAGCTCTGGAGTATAATACAGGATAAGTCCTGTATGGAATGTACACAGTGACCCAGAGGACTAAGGTCCCCAATAATGTGAGCTATTAGGGGCAATGACTGGAGGCTTTCTTTAAGATGGAAATCTTATCTGTGTATACAAAAAAGTGCAGCTTAAAAATACAAAATTCTAAAATATAAAATAAAATGTTGAACTAAATTTCTGTCTAAACGATGAAGGTGGAGATGTATCAAAAGACAAATACCAGGTCACATAAGGAGACTGCAAAGAGAAACGGTTTCTTTTTTTGTACTTGATAAAAATCTGGCATTAAATAAAAAAAGGTGAAAAGTTTCAGTGGAGCAGAGAGAGAGAGAGGTCTTACTGAATAATTTAGCAGCAAGATCCTGAATGATTGCCGAGAGTTATAACAGATCCATAATTACGGTCTGCCGAAAATAAATAGTACAGTACATACACAGTAAACTTCTGTGGTAGCTATATTCTTGTATATAGGAGCAGTATTATAGTAGTTATATTCTTGTATATAGGAGCAGTATTATAGTAGTTATATTCTTGTATATAGGGGCAGTATTAGGGCGGGTTCACACATGGCGGAATTGCACTTAAATTCCGCTGCGGACACTCCGCAGCGTTAATCCGCAGCGGAGCCGTTTCTACATTGACTTTCACTTTAATTTCGCAGTGTTCGTTTACACGATGCGTACAATTCCGCGGCGGAGCATAGGCTGCGGAGCGGAATTTGGTGTCCGCAGCATGCTCTGTCTGTTGCGGAGCAGTGGCGGACTCATGGCGGAATTTCTCCATTGACTTCAATGGAGATTCAAAGTTCCGCAATGAAGTCCGCAGCTGTCATGCACATGTCATGTGTGCTGCGGATGCGTCTTGCTTTTTTTACTTGACATTTCTTCATTCTGGCTGGACCTATGTATTTCTAGGTCTACAGCCAGACTGAGGAAGTCAATGGGGCTCCCGTAATGACGGGAGCGTTGCTAGGAGACGTCAGTAAATAGTCACTGTCCAGGGTGCTGAAAGAGTTAAGCGATCGGCAGTAACTGTTTCTGCACCCGGGACAGTGACTACCGATCTCAATATACATGTATCTGTAAAAAAAAATGAAGTTCGTACTTACCGAGAACTCCCTGTTTCTGTCTCCAGTCCGGCCTCCCAGGATGACGTTTCAGAGTAAGTGACGGCTGCAGCCAATCACAGGCCAAGCACAGGCTGCAGCGGTCACATGGACTGGAGCGTCATCCAGGGAGGTCGGGCTGGATGCCGAAGGAGGGACGCGTCATAAAGACAACGGCCGGTAAGTATGAATTTCTTTTACTTTCACTAGGGAAAGTGCTGTCCCTTCTCTCTATCCTGCACTGATAGGGAGAAGGGAAGCACTTTTCCCGCAGTCCGCAGCAGCTAGTCCGCATCAATTTTCTGCACATTTTGTGCAGATCCGCAGCCGTAATCCGCAACCCGGATTAGGTGCGGCATTGATGCGGACAGTTGCGGAGGAATTCCGCCATGTGTGGTCATGCCCTTATAGTAGTTATATTCTTGTATATAGGAGGCAGTATTATAGTAGTTATATTCTTGTATGTAGGGGGCAGTATTATAGTAGTTATATTCTTGTATATAGGGGGCAGTATTATAGTAGTTATATTCTTGTATATAGGGGGCAGTATTGTAGTAGTTATATTCTTGTATATAGGGGGCAGTATTATAGTAGTTATATTCTTGTATATAGGAGCAGTATTATAGTAGTTATATTCTTGTATATACAATCAGTATTATAGTAGTTATATTCTTGTATATAGTGGCAGTATTATAGTAGTTATATTCTTGTATATACAATCAGTATTATAGTAGTTATATTCTTGTATATAGGGAGCAGTATTATAGTAGTTATATTCTTGTATATAGTGGCAGTATTATAGTAGTTATATTCTTGTATGTAGGGGGCAGTATTATAGTAGATATATTCTTGTATATAGGGAGCAGTATTATAGTAGTTATATTCTTGTATATAGGGGCAGTATTATAGTAGTTATATTCTTGTTTATAGTGGCAGTATTATAGTAGTTATATTCTTGTATATAGGGGGCAGTATTATAGTAGTTATATTCTTGTTTATAGTGGCAGTATTATAGTAGTTATATTCTTGTATATACGATCAGTATTATAGTAGTTATATTCTTGTATATAGGGAGCAGTATTATAGTAGTTATATTCTTGTATATAGGGGCAGTATTATAGTAATTATATTCTTGTATATAGGAGCAGTATTATAGTAGATATATTGTTGTATATAAGGAGCAGTATTATAGTAGTTATATTCTTGTATACAGGGGGCCGTATTATAATAGTTATATTCTTGAATATAGGGGCAGTATTATAGTAGATATATTCTTGTATATAGGGGCAGTATTATAGTAGTTATATTCTTGTATATAGGGGGCAGTATTATAATAGTTATATTCTTCTACACAGGGGGCAGTAATATAGTAGTTATATTCTTGTATATAGGAGCAGTATTATAGTAGTTATATTCTTGTACACAGGGGGCAGTAATATAGTAGTTATATTCTTGTATATAGGAGCAGTATTATAGTAGTTATATTCTTGTATATAGGGGCAGTATTATAGTAGTTATATTCTTGTATACAGGGGGCCGTATTATAATAGTTATATTCTTGAATATAGGGGCAGTATTATAGTAGATATATTCTTGTATATAGGGACAGTATTATAGTAGTTATATTCTTGTATATAGGGGGCAGTATTATAATAGTTATATTCTTGTACACAGGGGGCAGTAATATAGTAGTTATATTCTTGTATATAGGAGCAGTATTATAGTAGTTATATTCTTGTACACAGGGGGCAGTAATATAGTAGTTATATTCTTGTATATAGGAGCAGTATTATAGTAGTTATATTCTTGTATATAGGGGCAGTATTATAGTAGTTATATTCTTGTATATAGGGGGCAGTATTATAGTAGTTATATTCCTGTATATAGGAGCAGTATTATAGTAATTATAGTATTGTATATAGGAGCAGTATTATAGTAGTTATATTCTTGTATATAGGAGCAGTATTATAGTAGTTATATTCTTGTATATAGAGGCAGCAGTATTATAGTAGTTATATTCTTGAATATAGGAGCAGTATTATAGTAGTTATATTCTTGTATAGAGGAGGCAGTATTATAGTAGTTATATTCTTGTATATAGGAGGCAGTATTATAGTAGTTATATTCTTGTATATAGTGGCAGTATTACAGTAGTTATATTCTTGTATATAGTGGCAGTATTATAGTAGTTATATTCTTGTATATAGGAGCAGTATTATAGTCGTTATATTCTTGTATATAGGAGCAGTATTATAGTAGTTATATTCTTGTATATAGGAGCAGTATTATAGTAGTTATATTCTTGTATATAGGAGCAGTATTATAGTAGTTATATTCTTGTATATAGGAGGCAGTATCATAGTTATAGTCTTGTATATAGGAGCAGTATTATAATAGTTATATTCTTGTATATAGGAGCAGTATTAGGGCATGACCACACATGGCGGAATTCCTCCGCAACTGTCCGCATCAATGCCGCACCTAATCCGGGTTGCGGATTACGGCTGCGGATCTGCACAAAATGTGCAGAAAATTGATGCGGACTGGCCGCTGCGGACTGCAGGAAAAGTGCTTCCCTTCTCCCTATCAGTGCAGGATAGAGAGAAGGGACAGCACTTTCCCTAGTGAAAGTAAAAGAAATTCATACTTACCGCCCGTTGTCTTGATGACGCGTCCCTCCTTCGGCATCCAGCCCGACCTCCCTGGATGACGCGCCAGTCCATGTGACCGCTGCAGCCTGTGCTTGGCCTGTGATTGGCTGCAGCCGTCACTTCCACTGAAACGTCATCCTGGGAGGCCGGACTGGAGACAGAAACAGGGAGTTCTCGGTAAGTATGAACTTATATGTTTTTTTACAGATACATGTATATTGGGATCGGTAGTCACTGTCCCGGGTGCAGAAACAGTTACTGCCGATCGCTTAACTCTTTCAGCACCCTGGACAGTGACTATTTACTGACGTCTCCTAGCAACGCTCCCGTCATTACGGGAGCCCCATTGACTTCCTCAGTCTGGCTGTAGACCTAGAAATACATAGGTCCAGCCAGAATGAAGAAATGTCATGTTAAAAAACCAATACGCTCCGCACCACACATAACATGTGCATGACAGCTGCGGACTTCATTGCGGAACTTAGAATCTCCATTGAAGTCAATGGAGAAATTCCGCCATGAGTCCGCAACCAGTCCGCCACTGCTCCGCAACAGACAGAGCATGCTGCGGACACCACATTCCGCTCCGCAGCCTATGCTCCGCAGCGGAATTGTACGCATCGTGTAAACGAACACTGCGAAATTAAAGTGAAAGTCAATGGAGAAACGGCTCCGCTGCGGATTAACGCTGCGGAGTGTCCGCAGCGGAATTTAAGTGAAAATCCGCCACGTGTGAACCCGCCCTTATAGTAGTTATATTCTTGTCTATAGGAGGCAGTATTATAATAGTTATATTCTTGTATATAGGAACAGTATTATAGAAGTTATATTCTTATATATAGGGGGCAGTATTATAGTAGTTATATTCTTGTCTATATGGGGCAGTATTATAGTACTTATATTCTTGTATATAGGGAGCAGTATTATAATAATTATATTCTTGTATATAGTGGCAGTATTGTAGTAGTTATATTCTTGTATATAGGGGCAGTATTATAGTAGTTATATTCTTGTATATAGGGGCAGTATTATAGTAGTTATATTCTTGTATATAGGGGGCAGTATTATAGTAGTTGTATTCTTGTATATAGGAGGCAGTATTATAGTAGTTATATTCTTGTATATAGGGGGCTGTATTATAGTAGTTATATTCTTGTATATAGGGGCAGTATTATAGTAGTTATATTCTTGTATATAGGGGCAGTATTATAGTAGTTATATTCTTGTATATAGGGGGCAGTATTATAGTAGTTATATTCTTGTATATAGGGGCAGTATTATAGTAGTTATATTCTTGTTTATAGTGGCAGTATTATAGTAGTTATATTCTTGTATATAGGGGGCAGTATTATAGTAGTTATATTCTTGTTTATAGTGGCAGTATTATAGTAGTTATATTCTTGTATATACGATCAGTATTATAGTAGTTATATTCTTGTATATAGGGAGCAGTATTATAGTAGTTATATTCTTGTATATAGGGGCAGTATTATAGTAATTATATTCTTGTATATAGGAGCAGTATTATAGTAGATATATTGTTGTATATAAGGAGCAGTATTATAGTAGTTATATTCTTGTATACAGGGGGCCGTATTATAATAGTTATATTCTTGAATATAGGGGCAGTATTATAGTAGATATATTCTTGTATATAGGGGCAGTATTATAGTAGTTATATTCTTGTATATAGGGGGCAGTATTATAATAGTTATATTCTTCTACACAGGGGGCAGTAATATAGTAGTTATATTCTTGTATATAGGAGCAGTATTATAGTAGTTATATTCTTGTACACAGGGGGCAGTAATATAGTAGTTATATTCTTGTATATAGGAGCAGTATTATAGTAGTTATATTCTTGTATATAGGGGCAGTATTATAGTAGTTATATTCTTGTATACAGGGGGCCGTATTATAATAGTTATATTCTTGAATATAGGGGCAGTATTATAGTAGATATATTCTTGTATATAGGGACAGTATTATAGTAGTTATATTCTTGTATATAGGGGGCAGTATTATAATAGTTATATTCTTGTACACAGGGGGCAGTAATATAGTAGTTATATTCTTGTATATAGGAGCAGTATTATAGTAGTTATATTCTTGTACACAGGGGGCAGTAATATAGTAGTTATATTCTTGTATATAGGAGCAGTATTATAGTAGTTATATTCTTGTATATAGGGCAGTATTATAGTAGTTATATTCTTGTATATAGGGGGCAGTATTATAGTAGTTATATTCCTGTATATAGGAGCAGTATTATAGTAATTATAGTATTGTATATAGGAGCAGTATTATAGTAGTTATATTCTTGTATATAGGAGCAGTATTATAGTAGTTATATTCTTGTATATAGAGGCAGCAGTATTATAGTAGTTATATTCTTGAATATAGGAGCAGTATTATAGTAGTTATATTCTTGTATAGAGGAGGCAGTATTATAGTAGTTATATTCTTGTATATAGGAGGCAGTATTATAGTAGTTATATTCTTGTATATAGTGGCAGTATTACAGTAGTTATATTCTTGTATATAGTGGCAGTATTATAGTAGTTATATTCTTGTATATAGGAGCAGTATTATAGTCGTTATATTCTTGTATATAGGAGCAGTATTATAGTAGTTATATTCTTGTATATAGGAGCAGTATTATAGTAGTTATATTCTTGTATATAGGAGCAGTATTATAGTAGTTATATTCTTGTATATAGGAGGCAGTATCATAGTTATAGTCTTGTATATAGGAGCAGTATTATAATAGTTATATTCTTGTATATAGGAGCAGTATTATAGTAGTTATATTCTTGTCTATAGGAGGCAGTATTATAATAGTTATATTCTTGTATATAGGAACAGTATTATAGAAGTTATATTCTTATATATAGGGGGCAGTATTATAGTACTTATATTCTTGTATATAGGGAGCAGTATTATAATAATTATATTCTTGTATATAGTGGCAGTATTGTAGTAGTTATATTCTTGTATATAGGGGCAGTATTATAGTAGTTATATTCTTGTATATAGGGGCAGTATTATAGTAGTTATATTCTTGTATATAGGGGGCAGTATTATAGTAGTTGTATTCTTGTATATAGGAGGCAGTATTATAGTAGTTATATTCTTGTATATAGGGGGCTGTATTATAGTAGTTATATTCTTGTATATAGGGGCAGTATTATAGTAGTTATATTCTTGAATATAGGGGCAGTATTATAGTAGTTATATTCTTGTATATAGGGGGCAGTATTATAGTAGTTATATTCTTGTATATAGTGGCAGTATTATAGTAGTTATATTCTTGTATATAGTGGCAGTATTATAGTAGTTATATTCTTGTATATAGGAGCAGTATTATAGTCGTTATATTCTTGTATATAGGGAGCAGTATTGTAGTAGTTATATTCTTGTATATAGGGGGCAGTATTATAGTAGTTATATTCTTGTATATAGGAGCAGTATTATAGTAGTTATATTCTTGTATATAGGAGCAGTATTATAGTAGTTATATTCTTGTATAGAGGAGGCAGTATTATAGTAGTTATATTCTTGTATATAGGAGGCAGTATTATAGTAGTTATATTCTTGTATATAGTGGCAGTATTATATTAGTTATATTCTTGTATATAGGAGCAGTATTATAGTAGTTATATTCTTGTATAGAGGAGGCAGTATTATAGTAGTTATATTCTTGTATATAGTGGCAGTATTATAGTAGATATATTCTTGTATATAGGAGCAGTATTATAGTAGATATATTCTTGTATATAGGGGCAGTATTATAGTATTTATATTCTTGTATATAGGGGCAGTATTATAGTAGTTATATTCCTGTATATAGGAGCAGTATTATAGTAGTTATATTCTTGTATATAGGGCAGTATTATAGTAGTTATATTCTTGTATATAGGGGTAGTATTATAGTAGTTATATTCTTGTATATAGGAGCAGTATTATAGTAGTTATATTCTTGTATATAGGAGGCAGTATCATAGTTATAGTCTTGTATATAGGAGCAGTATTATAATAGTTATATTCTTGTATATAGGAGCAGTATTATAGTAGATATATTCTTGTCTATAGGAGGCAGTATTATAATAGTTATATTCTTGTATATAGGAGCAGTATTATAGTAGTTATATTCTTGTATATAGGAGCAGTATTATAGTCGTTATATTCTTGTATATAGGGAGCAGTATTGTAGTAGTTATATTCTTGTATATAGGGGGCAGTATTATAGTAGTTATATTCTTGTATATAGGGGGCAGTATTGTAGTAGTTATATTCTTGTATATAGGGGGCAGTATTATAGTAGTTATATTCTTGTATATAGGAGCAGTATTATAGTAGTTATATTCTTGTATATAGGGGCAGTATTATAGTAGTTATATTCTTGTATATAGGAGCAGTATTATAGTAGATATATTCTTGTATATAGGGGCAGTATTATAGTAGTTATATTCTTGTATATAGGGGCAGTATTATAGTAGTTATATTCCTGTATATAGGAGCAGTATTATAGTAGTTATATTCTTGTATATAGGGCAGTATTATAGTAGTTATATTCTTGTATATAGGGGTAGTATTATAGTAGTTATATTCTTGTATATAGGAGCAGTATTATAGTAGTTATATTCTTGTATAGAGGAGGCAGTATTATAGTAGTTATATTCTTGTATATAGGCGGTAGTATTATAGTAGTTATATTCTTGTATATAGGAGCAGTATTATAGTAGTTATATTCTTGTATATAGAAGCAGTATTATAGTCGTTATATTCTTGTATATAGGGAGCAGTATTGTAGTAGTTATATTCTTGTATATAGGGGGCAGTATTATAGTAGTTATATTCTTGTATATAGGAGCAGCATTATAGTAGTTATATTCTTGTATATAGGAGCAGTATTATAGTAGTTATATTCTTGTATAGAGGAGGCAGTATTATAGTAGTTATATTCTTGTATATAGGAGGCAGTATTATAGTAGTTATATTCTTGTATATAGTGGCAGTATTATATTAGTTATATTCTTGTATATAGGAGC
Organism: Rhinoderma darwinii; assembly: GCF_050947455.1. Classification (NCBI taxonomy): domain Eukaryota; kingdom Metazoa; phylum Chordata; class Amphibia; order Anura; family Rhinodermatidae; genus Rhinoderma; species Rhinoderma darwinii. Next base: position 5,429,391 of record NC_134699.1, on the reverse strand, counting down.
AGTATTATAGTAGTTATATTCTTGTATAGAGGAGGCAGTATTATAGTAGTTATATTCTTGTATATAGGAGGCAGTATTATAGTAGTTATATTCTTGTATATAGTGGCAGTATTATAGTAGATATATTCTTGTATATAGGAGCAGTATTATAGTAGATATATTCTTGTATATAGGGGCAGTATTATAGTAGTTATATTCTTGTATATAGGGGCAGTATTATAGTAGTTATATTCCTGTATATAGGAGCAGTATTATAGTAGTTATATTCTTGTATATAGGGCAGTATTATAGTAGTTATATTCTTGTATATAGGGGTAGTATTATAGTAGTTATATTCTTGTATATAGGAGCAGTATTATAGTAGTTATATTCTTGTATAGAGGAGGCAGTATTATAGTAGTTATATTCTTGTATATAGGCGGTAGTATTATAGTAGTTATATTCTTGTATATAGGAGCAGTATTATAGTAGTTATATTCTTGTATATAGAAGCAGTATTATAGTCGTTATATTCTTGTATATAGGGAGCAGTATTGTAGTAGTTATATTCTTGTATATAGGAGCAGTATTATAGAAGTTATATTCTTATATATAGGGGGCAGTATTATAGTAGTTATATTCTTGTCTATATGGGGCAGTATTATAGTACTTATATTCTTGTATATAGGGAGCAGTATTATAGTAGATATATTCTTGTATAGAGCGGGCAGTATTATAGTAGTTATATTCTTGTATATAGGAGCAGTATTATAGTAGTTATATTCTTGTATATAGGGGCAGTATTATAGTAGTTATATTCTTGTATATAGGGGGCAGTATTATAGTAGTTATATTCTTGTATATAGGAGCAGTATTATAGTAGTTATATTCTTGTATATAGGAGCAGTATTATAGTAGTTATATTCTTGTATATAGGAGGCAGTATCATAGTTAGGGCATGACCACACATGGCGGAATTCCTCCGCAACTGTCCGCATCAATGCCGCACAGAATCTGCGTTGCAGATTCTGCAGCGGATCTGCACAAAATGTGCAGAAAATTGATGCGGACTGGCCGCTGCGGACTGCAGGAAAAGTGCTTCTCTTCTCCCTATTCAGTGCAGGATAGAGAGAAGGGACAGCACTTTCCCTAGTGAAAGTCAAAGAAATTCATACTTACCGCCCGTTGTCTTGGTGACGCGTCCCTCTTTCGGCATCCGGCCCGACCTCCCTGGATGACGCTCCAGTCCATGTGACCGCTGCAGCCTGTGCTTGGCCTGTGATTGGCTGCAGCCGTCACTTACACTGAAACGTCATCCTGGGAGGCCGGACTGGAGACAGACGCAGGGAGTTCTCGGTAAGTATGAACTTATATTTTTTTTTACAGATACATGTATATTGAGATCGGTAGTCACTGTCCCGGGTGCAGAAACAGTTTCTGCCGATCGCGTAACTCTTTCAGCACCCTGGACAGTGACTATTTACAGACGTCTCCTAGCAACGCTCCCGTCATTACGGGAGCCCCATTGACTTCCTCAGTCTGGCTGTAGACCTAGAAATACATAGGTCCAGCCAGAATGAAGAAATGTCATGGTAGTAAAAACAATACGCTCCGCAGCACACATAAGATCTGCGGACTTCATTGCGGAATTTTGACTCTCCATTGAAGTCAATGGAGAAATTCCGCCATGAGTCCGCAACCAGTCCGCCACTGCTCCGCAACAGACAGAGCATGCTGCGGACACCAAATTCCGCTCCGCAGCCTATGCTCCGCAGCGGAATTGTACGCATCGTGTAAACGAACACTGCTAAATTAAAGTGAAAGTCAATGGAGAAACGGCTCCGCTGCGGATTAACGCTGCGGAGTGTCCGCAGCGGAATTTAAGTGAAATTCCGCCATGTGTGAACCCGCCCTTATAGTCTTGTATATAGGAGCAGTATTATAATAGTTATATTCTTGTATATAGGAGCAGTATTATAGTAGATATATTCTTGTCTATAGGAGGCAGTATTATAATAGTTATATTCTTGTATATAGGAGCAGTATTATAGAAGTTATATTCTTATATATAGGGGGCAGTATTATAGTAGTTATATTCTTGTCTATATGGGGCAGTATTATAGTACTTATATTCTTGTATATAGGGAGCAGTATTATAATAGTTATATTTTTGTATATAGTGGCAGTATTGTAGTAGTTATATTCTTGTATATAGGGGCAGTGTTATAGTAGTTATATTCTTGTATATAGGGGGCAGTATTATAGTAGTTATATTCTTTTATATAAGGGACAGTATTATAGTAGTTATATTCTTGTATATAGGGGCAGTATTATAGTAGTTATATTCTTGTATATAGGGGGCGGTATTATAGTAGTTATATTCTTGTATATAGTGGCAGTATTATAGTAGTTATATTCTTGTATATAGTGGCAGTATTATAGTAGTTATATTCTTGTATATAGGAGCAGTATTATAGTCGTTATACTCTTGTATATAGGGAGCAGTATTGTAGTAGTTATATTCTTGTATATAGGGGGCAGTATTATAGTAGTTATATTCTTGTATATAGGAGCAGTATTATAGTAGTTATATTCTTGTATATAGGAGCAGTATTATAGTAGTTATATTCTTGTATATAGGAGCAGTATTATAGTAGTTATATTCTTGTATATAGGAGCAGTATTATAGTAGTTATATTCTTGTATATAGGAGGCAGTATCATAGTTATAGTCTTGTATATAGGAGCAGTATTATAGTAGTTATATTCTTGTATATAGGAGGCAGTATCATAGTTATAGTCTTGTATATAGGAGCAGTATTATAATAGTTATATTCTTGTATATAGGAGCAGTATTATAGTAGTTATATTCTTGTCTATAGGAGGCAGTATTATAGTACATATATTCTTGTATATAGGGAGCAGTATTATAATAATAATTATATTCTTGTATATAGTGGCAGTATTGTAGTAGTTATATTCTTGTATATAGGGGCAGTATTATAGTAGTTATATTCTTGTATATAGGGGCAGTATTATAGTTGTTATATTCTTGTATATAGGGGGCAGTATTATAGTAGTTATATTCTTGTATATAGGAGGCAGTATTATAGTAGTTATATCCTTGTATATAGGAGCAGTATTATAGTAGTTATATTCTTGTATATAGGGGCAGTATTATAGTAGTTATATTCTTGTATATAGGGGCAGTATTATAGTAGTTATATTCTTGTATATAGGGGCAGTATTATAGTAGTTATACTCTTGTATATAGGGGCAGTATTATAGTAGTTATATTCTTGTATATAGGGGCAGTATTATAGTAGTTATATTCTTGTATATAGGGAGCAGTATTATAGCAGTTATATTCTTGTATACAGGGGCAGTATTCTAGTAGTTATACTCTTGTATATAGGAGCAGTTTTATAGTAGTTATACTCTTGTATATAGGAGCAGTATTATAGTAGTAATATTCTTGTCCATAGGGGGCAGTATTATAGTAGTTATATTCTTGTATATAGGGGAGTAGTATTATAGTAGTTATATTCTTGTATATAGGGGCAGTATTATAGTAGTTATATTCTTGTATATAGGGGAGCAGTATTATAGTAGTTATATTCTTGTACTTAGGGAGAAGTATTATAGTAGTTATATTCTTGTATATAGGAGCAGTATTATAGTAGTTATATTCTTGTATATAGGGGAGCAGTATTATAGTAGTTATATTCTTGTATATAGGGGGCAATATTATAGTAGTTATATTCTTGTATATAGGAGCAGTATTAAAGTAGTTATACTCTTGTATATAGGAGCAGTATTATAGTAGTTATATTCTTGTATATAGGGGGCAGTATTATAGTAGTTATATTCTTGTATATAGGGGCAGTATTATAGTAGTTATATTCTTGTATATAGGGAGCAGTATTATAGTAGTTATATTCTTGTATATAGAGGGCAGTATTATAGTAGTTATATTCTTGT